>NC_060126.1:72937433-73112433 GCF_021461395.2 Schistocerca americana | reverse complement strand
GTCCTTTTTGCCCTACATACCTTTGCTTCACTTTTCATTGTGTTGTGAGGGCCCTGGGGACCTTGACTTTATGCCATGGTTCAGGTTGGGTGGTTGCGATTCCTTCGAGTTGTCTCGTTGATACCCTTAAGTCGTCTATTTTGTTGATGAGACGCTGGACGTGTAGTTGGATTACTTGATCTATTGTTGAGACTTGCAGTTCATCATGTAAAGATATAATTCGGGACCACCTGGGCGCTTTGAGAATGATTCTTAGACACCGGTTTTGTAGTCGTTGTAGTTTGCGGATGTTGGTGGTGGATGTGATTCCCCACGTTGCGCAGCCATATAGCATCATCGGGAGTATTGTTGCGCGGTAGATGCGTAGCTTCGTAGCTACGTTTAGGTCAGTGCTTGCTAAGAAGGGGTATAGTCCATGGATGGCGCGAATGATTTTGAGGCTTTTGTCGTTGATGTGGGCTGAGAATGTGAGTTTATGGTCCAGGGTGACCCCTAAATATTTCGTCGTGGTGGACCATTCGATGGCGTGGTCATTGATCTGGAGGCGGCGGTGAAGAATCGGTCTCCGTCGAGTGAAAAGTATGGCCTTTGTCTTGAGTGCGTTGATAGTGATTTTATTATCAGTTGCCCACAAAAGGAGGATATCGATCTGGTGTTGTAAGCGGGTGATGGCTGTATCTAATGAACGGCTGCTGGTAAGGAGAGCCGTATCATCGGCGAACTGTGCTAGCATGATGTTCGGCAGTTTGGGCATGTCATTTACGTAGATGGTGAACAGGATGGGAGAGAGTACCGATCCTTGCGGTATACCGTCGGAGAGATGTTTGGTGTCTGAGTGTTGGTCGGCCTGTTGGACGTAAAAACGGCGGTCGGTCAGGAAGCTGTCGATAATCTTGATGTAACAGTTGGGGATGTCGGTGGTGTTCCGGAGTTTACTTATGAGCTTCTCTCGCCACACCTTGTCAAATGCTTGTTGAACATCCAGGAAAATGGCTGCTGTGTAGTGGTTTAGATTAATTTGGTTTGTGAGGTGTTCCGAGATCCGGAGCAGCTGGATTTCGGCGGAAAGTTTGGGTTGAAAGGCAAATGTGGCAGAGATACACAGTAAGCCGACTGTGGAATCAATTTCTTGGAGGTCAAGTCTCTTTTCTTGAATTGGTGTACGTTCGTGACCGTAAATTGCATGTGGCGAAGTTCGGCGGCGAGTTCGTCTTCGGTAATTTCCTCTGGTATATTCTTGAGGACCACTTGGAGTCCTCTGTCTTCAGCTGGTTGGTGGGTGAAGTATGGCATGTTAATGGAGTGAAGGTAGTCCAGTGCAGTTCGTTGGTCTGCCAGCGTTTCGAAGTGGTATTTGATCTGATTATTTTTGTAGATCGCCTTTAGTGGCCCGCTGATCTTCTGTTTTAGTTGGGCGTTTAGTTCCAGGTATTTTCCAGTGTAGTTTATTGTAACTGGTGGTATTCTCGGTTTCGGCGGCGGTGGAGCTGGAGTGTGCTGAGAAGTTGTGTCGTTGGGCTGGAGCTGGTGTTGGTCTGCCGTTGGTTCGTCCTGTTTCTGTAGTGGTGCGTAGTAGTTGGTGGTGGGTACAGCTCGCGATTCTGTTTGCATGCGGGTGTTTTCTTCAGCTTTCCTGCGTTTAGTGCCTTTCCGGCGGCGTCTGACTTCCTGGAATGGTGCGTCAGAGTCGCTGGATTCTTCATGATGGTCCATGGCATGGTGTTGTTCAGTCGGAATTTGAGTCTTCGTTCGGCAGTCGTCAGAAGATGAGTTGTCACTGGTGGTTGGGCCGTCTTGGTCCCGCCGTTTTGCGAGTTCGGTTGCTCGTGCGTCGCGGTCGCGGCGGAGTTGTTCGAGCTTTTCTTGAATCATCGCAGTGCATAAGTCTTCAGGCGTGGGGGCCGGTGGGGTGGGGTGTCGCTGTCGTGCGCCCTGGGTGGTCCTGCTCGCGAGTTCTATCTCAGCCCTGTGCGTCTGTTCTGGCCTAGAGGAACGCGGGCTTGCCACCCGCGGGTGGGGCCCTGGCTCCTCGTCGTCCCCTATTCTATTCATCCTACAAGTGCGGCTAGTCCGCACTATCTCGCCTGCTCTATGTCGGTCCTGTAACACGACAAAATTGCTTAGTACTCGCTAAGAAGCAAGTGAATCGCAGAGTTTTCTAGCTCTCGATAGCGGCGAGTCGCACAAGGCTTCTACACACACTACGATCGCTAAGGGACTCCAACCCTTCCTTCAGCAGAGAATCACAAGGCCCAGCCAGTGTCGCGGGCGGGCGCGGACGGCCGAGAGAGCGGCCGCCACTCTGCGCGCCGCCGCGCCGCGCCTCCCGCGCTTGCTACCGCCCAACGTCCGACAGCCTGTGCGGAGCAGCCCCAAACCTGCGCCACAACCGCCCACGCCTTTCAAACCACCGAGGATGGGGCTACACACAGCCACACCACAGTCGCCAACCAGTCGCCACGGCAGCGCCGCAAACCACGGCCAAACTGCAGCTACCGCGCGCTACAGCCTGGGTCGGCCCGCCGAGAATCGCCGCCCCCGCCCAAATGCCGCCCCCACAGCCCCAGCCGACGACCCGCCACAATGGCCAAACCTTCGGCAAAACTCCCACACCGTCGCCGCGGCAGCCCGGCCAGCGCGGCCGGCGCCACAGCCACACAAGCCGAGGCGTGCGGCGATGACGGCCGTGCAAACGCGCCTCCGCCGCCCCATCGCCTTCCGTCGCCCTCCCGCCGTTTCCCGATCGGCCCGCAGCCGTCGGGCCACATCGCGCGCCGTCCTCCTCCTCTCGCCCGCCAACATTCACAGCCGTTTCTCAACAATTGCCCGCCGCAAACGGACGCCGCCTGCGCAACAGGCGCCGCCGCCCCTCGCCGCTTCCGACCCAACCCCTCGACCGAGGCAAACCGCAATCCGAATCTACAGACCAACCCAATCTGCCGTCAAGCACACACGACAGCCGACCTTACACGTTACGCGTTACACATTACGTTTACACGTCTACGTTAGGTTAGGTTAGGTGGACGTGGGTTAGGTTAAGGGGACTTGGGTTAGGTTAAGCGTCAAACTTAGGTTAAGCATTCAAACACGTCAGGCGTCAGAGGTTAGGTTAGGTTGGGTTAGGTTAGGTTAGGTTAGGTTAGGTTAGGTTAGGTTAGGTTAGGTTAGGTTAGGTTAGGTTAGGTTACACGTTAGGTTAAGGGGTCAGTGCTAGGTTAAGAAGCGTCAAACGTAGGTTAAAAAAGCGTTCAAACGTGAGGCGTGAGCCGGACAGCTTACCTTACGTAGACGTTAGGGGCTCACAGGCTGAGCTCACCTCGCCACACCACAGGTTAGGTTCGGTTCGGTTCGGTTCGCTCGGCTCAGCGTAAAGCGCCGAGGTCAGGGTTACGTTCGTTCACCTTCGGGCGCCACACTTTCGGTTGAAAGGTCGCGACGGGACGACGTCGGCAGGCACGCCGCAAACGAACAAAAACGTACAGACGACGTCGGAAACCGCCGACAGACGGGGGAGCAGCACGACCACGACCAGACACCGAGCGCGAACGAGACACACGCGAACCACCCCCACCGGCCAAAGGGCACCACACAACAACCCAGAGCACCACGTGTCGACACCAGAGCAACCCGCCGCTCACGCGACATGGCTGGCACCGAAGGGCAACCGCCCGCAACTGCGCTTTCCGCGCCGGCCCGGATGCACGTCGTGCTACAACAACACCACTACCGTACACAGCCGCTGTTCACAACATCACTATCAATGGCGCGCCCGCGGCTCGCCGCCGTCGCAGTCGCAGCCCCAACGCCAGCACTTTTGCACCACCATTCACACGCACCGCAACACAGCTCGCCGACACAGCCGAACAAAACAAACACCACACAACAACAGCAACAGCAACAACGCCGCCGCCTCTACTTGTGCCGGCGACCCACCCCGCCGATGGCGCACCTTTCGCCAGCCGGCAATCGACACACACGCACCAACTCACCGAGGCCCAGTGCAAAAAAAAAAAAAAAAAAAAAAAAAACACACAAAAACAAAAAAACCAAACAACACAAACGACACGGGAAGCGCACACCGCCACTTCGCGCGCACGCCACCAACCAGTCGTCGTCTCAAAATAACAAACACAAACAAAATAAACTAACAACTAGGGCAACACAAAACAAAAACGCCTCGCACGAACCGCCCACAAAAAGGACAAGCACACGCACAGCCTCTGCTGACGACCACGACGCAGCGGCACGCTGCTCCTGTCCCGCGCCCCGCGCCCCACTCGATTCACAACTCACGCGACACCGTCAACGACGGGCTCGCTTCCCGCAACCTACCACCTTTCCGCCACGACGCACAGCCCCAGCCCCACCCGACGACGCCCGTGGCAACGACTGCACTTTCACCACCGCCTCCCCCTTCCCCCCCAAAACACACACACACACACAGCCAGCCAAAAACGCACTCGCGACCCACACATGCACGTGCATCGGCACACGCCAACCAGTCAACGTCGACAACCACACGCAAGGCTCGAAACGAAACCGGCGTCCTTCCACGTTGCCATCAAGCTACGCGACACAAGACACAAGGAACCAACACAACAGCCGGCCCCACTAATTCCCACTCTCACGCCGCAAAAAGCACACCGAAACCGCCAAACGCACGCACATTCCCCTTCGCACTGACACCACCGACCGGCTCGCTACCACACACCTCTCGGCAGCCGTTTCACGCCAATTCGCCACACCGCCCACACAGTCGACAAGCGCCCGCCCTGTACGGCACACGCAACGACGCAGCGCAGCAAAGGGCGCCCGCAACACATACCTCTCCGCCGCCCGACGCGCCAACCGCCACACCACACCGCCAGCCACTCGCAAATTGTGCACTGCCACCAGCCACACGTCCAACACGCCGCGCCGCCTCCGGCCACCCGCCAGGGGGCGCTCACGTCCGCGACAACAGCGCGGCCCGCCGGGCCGGGCCGGGCCGAACCGAACCGAGCCGCCGCTGCTCTGCACTCGGCACGGCCACACCCTGCTGCAGACCGGGCTCGTCCCTCTGTACGCGTCTGCCTGCGCATCAACACAACACGACCTTTTTTTTTTTTTTTTTTTCTCTCTACCGCCATCCCTCCTTCTCGCGTTTTACTCGTTGTTGCAGCAGCGGCGCACACCTACACATCCACAGCCCCAGCCGAGCCGGCCTCACCTCAGGGCCCGCCGCCAGCGTCTCCTCCTCGGGCACAGGTGCGGTGCTGTGGCCGCCCATCCAACCGCATTGCTGGCCGTCCAGCCACCAGGCGTTCCCACTGCCGCGAGCCACGCCGCGCACCGACCCTGCTGCAGAAAACGAAGCATAGCCAGAGACCGACCGATACACAAAGCAAGCCGTCGCCTCGCCTCTTGTCCTTCCTGCCTTCCTTCCGCCCCCGCCCTTCTCACACCACCGCCTCTCCACTTTCGCCCCCCCCCCTCCTTTTTCTTTTTTTTTTTTTTTTTTGTTTTCTTCTTTCTTTCTTTCTTTCTTTCTTTCTTTGGCCCTCTCTCCTTCCCGCCATGGCAGTTACGGCACCGCCTGCAGCGGCAGATTTTTTGCGCCCACACGCCTACTCCTACCACCATTAACCTTGCCCTGCCCTGCCCATCAACGTCGCAGTCGAACCGACGCTTGCCAACACACTGCCCACGTTCCTTTCTCTTTTCGGCCTACGCCCATTACGCGCCGCCGCCACAGCACCTTCCCTTCCCACAACACACCGACGTCATCACACGCACCCAAAACAGGGGCCACGACCGTGTTCCTCGCCCACTCCCATCCCGCACGGTACGCACATTCCCAACTACTACCGCGCACCCTCCCTTTCCAATCTGTGTGTCTCTGTGTCTGTGTCCTGTCCGCGCGTGACGCCTCTCAACATCCGCCGTCCCCCGTCCCGTTTTCGCCCCCATGCCGTCGTCGCGCCGCCTCCTCCCCGTCCACCGCCGCCCCTGTCCGCCCCGCACCACACCATACACCGCTGCTTGTCCCGGCCGTTGCCACCAAAGGCGCCGACCGCAAACGCGCCACGCCGCAGCCCCCGTGCGTCTCGCGCTCGCTTGCATCTCCGTGCCGACGCTGCCTCTCTTCCCACTCGCACTCGACCTCGACAACACAGTCTTTGGCTCCGCCACTGCGTGTTCCGGTGGTACGCACGCTGCAACACGTATGTATTCATTACCAGAGCGATGGCGAGGCATGACAGCATCTCTGTCTGACCAGAGAGTTCTTTATCGCTGCTAGTCGGCGCTTGGACCGCGCCAGACGACAGTAGTGGCACGCACCGGGTCGCCAGGAACAGTTGTTATATATATTGTAGCGCGAGTCGGGAGAGGTAGTAGTCGGTCGACAGTAGTAGCGGGTGGACGGTTGTACTGAGCGGGCGTCGGCGGCGTGCTCTGCTCGTCTCGCGACTCTGGTCACGGTTCGGGACGATGTATAGTATATTGTGTTATAATCAAAAAGGTGGTGTGACGCTGCATTGCGCAAATCTGATAACGTATGTTCATTGTACTTCTTTTGTTCAACAACAAAAGCCCCACTATTACTTTTTTTCTAAAGTAACTTTTGTCTCTTAACGAAAAACATTCACTTTTTAAAGACTACTTCCTATGGCATTTCCCTCCAAGGAGTGCAATTAATTACCAGCCAGCACTCATTCATTGCACACAGCTGTGTAAGGGGTATCTACAATTGAGGAGCGGATATAAATGCAATTTTTTTGTTTTTTTTTTGTGTGTGTGTTGTAACCTCCCAGCAAAATTTAAAATAATGGACAATGTTATTTACGGATGCTAATGGACATTGCGCTAATTGTAACCTCGCCCACAATGAGAGGTATTGAAAATGGCAACAAAAATGTGAAATTCGCAATCTGACTCAAATATAAAGTCTTCACACAACATTTACAAAAGTCCGTTCAGTGACAAGAAACTTCAATTAAACCGAAATATCGGTCTTTGGCCCTGTGCAAAACAATCAGAATTAAAGTCTTACCTCCGAATAAATGGATGTCACATTTCTGCTCTGGTTGTTGCGCAGCGCTTGGAGGAACTGCATTGCAAATAATAATATTCTCTTTTTTTGTGATTTTAGTGACATTTTTCTTCAAAGACGTGGAATGAAATGTGAAGTGCAACGAACTCTTTAGTTCAATAAAAAATTAAATGTTTGAAAAATGCTTTTGAAATAAAGATTATTATTGGGGAACTTGTTGGAGAATAATTACAATTTTTCATTATCTAATGATTATATTAATTAACAGTATACCTTATTCACCATCTTGACCAGTGTTGCCGACCGCCTACATCACACAACCGCACTCGGCTGCTACTACTGACCGACCGCTCTGCATGACGACTATTAGCGTACTGCACGCGACGACTACTGACAGAGTACAGCCCTCAACTACACAGAGCTACGGACTCGCAACGACTACTGACAGACTGACTGACTGAGAACCGCTCGCAACACTCGCGCAGTCCAGCGCAAACTCTCTGGTCACAGATGCTACAATGTCTCGCCATCGCTACTATGTTACATACGTGTTTCAGTGTCTTTTTCATTGGGGTAACGATCTTTGGCTCTTTTTATTCTGAATACAGGGCCAAAGGTCAACGCTGCTGCCCTTATACAATTTATCAGGTTTCATTATGTCTGTTGCAATGTTACATACGGTTCACTCTTTCATTAATATTATCGTTGGGTTTGTTTTGTAGGGACGTTAACATTCTGGCACATTTTTATTATCATCGGACTCTCTGCTATTTGTGCAGGGAGGTTATACCTGGGTCCATTTCCATTTCCATTTACATTTTAATATTGATAGACTTTTTGTTTTCTTTTTTGTTTCTTGTTGTTTTTTTTTTTTTTTTGTTTTGTTTTTCCCGCTCTCACCACCACCGCCGCATCACGCCTTCCGTTTTCTTGGTTTCTTTTCTGTTCTTCAACATCACCGCGCCCCATTTCCACACCACAGCCATCAGCCTCCAAGACGGGCGGGCGCAGTGTGCCATTTCCGGCGCACAAGCACACCCGTACGGTACTCTCCTCGCCCCCACGCCACCAACAACACAGCGACCACGCGGCTTTCAGGCATGGCACGGCACGGCACGGCACCGGCGAAATGCGCCGCCCCCGCCCCTCCGCGCATCCGTCCGTCTCGCCACGTTCACTGACAGCCGCGTCTGCGGCTACACCACGACAACCACAACACAACACCGCTCCCCTCCCTGGCAACTCACATTGTTTTTCTCCTCCTCTTTTGCACAAACCACAACGCCGAGCACAGGCGCAAGCCACCCACACCGCGCCCCTCCCCGTCCCGTCTTTGGCCGCCGCTCCTCGTTTCCTCGTTTGCCCCCTCCCATCTCCCGAAATGCCATGCCAGCAGCGTTACGCATGCCCCTCCCCTGTCCACACAACACTACCGCCTAACGAACAGCCTTTTCCGGGCCACATGCAGGGCACGCCCACCTCCAAACACTGCCAATTCACGGACGCACACACACACTTTCCCGACACCTTTCTGTACGGAGGGTGCGTCATCTCGACCGTGACAGAGTGACGGCAACTATCGACGATCCATTTCCCCCCACTGGTAAAACATGTCCACTAACACCTACATACATCATTCAAGTACACAGACAATAGCATACACACAATGGGAGGGCACACGAACATGGACGGCACGGCACTGTCATACACTCTTCCTCAGAACCATATCAACAAACGTTACGTACATCCGGGAAAGCGAAAGCGAACGCGAAAGCGAAAGCAAAAGCAAAGGCAAAGCCCAATGCAGCCGTCAAAGGTAACGTTCACCACGGCAGACACTTGCAGCCGCGCCGCCGTTAAACGCATTTCAGTGCGGCTCCAATACGCCTCCGACACGGGAACGTTCCGTTGCTCTACGAATGCGTTTCCTCCCCTTTTTCCCTTCCTCTCTCTTTTGCCCCCCCTCCTTGCACTCTTGCCTCATTCCTCACGTTCTGCCCAGACATTCGACCGATCAAAGTCAACCTTTCGTTACCGTTCTCAGCGCGACGGTGTACAACAGTATGACGGGTGTGCCCAAGACTTCGGTTCAGTTGCGTGACGCCGGTCTATCGCGCCGATCGACAGTTACTCAGGGGGCGACGGATCGGACCACGTCACCGACACACAAAACACTTTCAAACAAACAAATACATACCGGATGGACACAGACAAACACGTGTACAGACATTCGCCAAACAAACGACCGCCGCCGCCGCCGTCGTCGTCTAGCGTGCATCTTGAATGACGACATCGGTGTGCGTGCGTCGTACGCAATCAGTCAGACACGGCTATCAAACATCAGAGTCGAATGGTACATCATCGTGCGTGTCGCCGTACACGTACAGTACAATACAACAACAAAACAATGCGTCTTAATGGCACGTTCATTTCAACGTCACTCACACACCTCCACGCTGCAGTTACGTCGCACCATTGTCAAACTCGGCGTACAGCAAAGGGAATAGTGGGCGGCAAAAAAAACCAAACAAAAACATTTCACATTTCACCCTCGCCATGTATGATGTGCAAAAAAACAAACCCGCAAACGGCCGTCGTTACGGTGACACAAAAGTCGCCGATCACACTGTCCCCCCTCGCAGACGGGTAACACACACACACACACACACACACACACCAACAACACCAATGGGTCAAAAACCACGCCAACGAGGCGTGCCACCATTCCACGCCACGGCGACCAACCTCGTGGCCGTACCCCGCGCAACACGCTTTGACGCGCCCCCCCACCCACAATCAAAATGCACACATACATCACAGCCGTCCACACAAACAACAACAACAATTCCGCCCTTCCCGCAAAAGGCAAGTTGGTGGCCCTGAAAAGGGCCGTTTTGCCGCTCTCGCAACGGAGGAGCCTTCTCCATCCTTCCTTCCATTCCAGAGCCACCTCCTTACTTGGAGCTCGTGTACTTGGTCACCGCCTTCGTGCCCTCGCTCACGGCGTGCTTGGCCAGCTCGCCAGGCAGCAACAGCCGCACAGCGGTCTGGATCTCGCGGGACGTGATGGTCGAGCGCTTGTTGTAGTGCGCCAGGCGAGAAGCCTCGGCCGCAATGCGCTCGAAAATGTCGTTCACGAAGCTGTTCATGATGCTCATCGCCTTCGACGAGATGCCCGTGTCAGGGTGCACCTGCTTCAGCACCTTGTAGATGTAGATGGCATAGCTCTCCTTCCTCTTGCGCTTCTTCTTCTTGTCGCCCTTCGAAATGTTCTTCTGCGCCTTGCCAGCCTTCTTGGCGGCCTTCCCGCTAGTCTTGGGCGGCATCTCGAACCAACGTACGGCAGCAGCAACACCAGTAGCAAGCGCTCCGCTCTAGTCAGCGTCTCCCCACACAGTGGCACCCGCCGCCAGCCGCCGCCGCACCTTTACCAGCTCGCCCTGTTGCGGCCGCCGACCAATGGGGCGCGCGCGCAACCGGCCGCCGCACCCGAGCCCATAAAGCACCCCCACCCCGGCTGCGCCGGCACGCACTCCGCTGCTCGACTCGCTGCCGCTCGCACCGGTCGTTTTCGTTTCCGTTTCGTGTGCACCGTCGCTAGCCCATCGCCATGTCCGGACGCGGAAAGGGAGGCAAAGTCAAGGGCAAGTCAAAGTCCCGCTCAAGCAGGGCTGGGCTCCAGTTCCCGGTCGGCAGAATCCACCGCCTCCTGCGCAAGGGAAACTACGCAGAGCGCGTCGGCGCCGGGGCGCCCGTCTACCTCGCCGCCGTCATGGAGTACCTCGCGGCTGAGGTGCTCGAGCTGGCCGGAAACGCGGCCCGCGACAACAAGAAGACGCGCATCATCCCGCGCCACCTGCAGCTTGCCATCCGCAACGACGAGGAGCTCAACAAGCTCCTGTCGGGCGTCACCATCGCACAGGGTGGTGTCCTGCCCAACATCCAGGCCGTCCTGCTGCCAAAGAAGACCGAGAAGAAGGCCTAAAGGAGGCCAGGCAATCGCAGCGCCGCGTGCTCCCCTGCACGCAACGCGCTTTGCCGGCTCGGCCCACAACAATCGGCCCTTTTCAGGGCCACCACACACACCTACGTCCAAAGCAAAATTTCAGTCGTCCTCGCCGCACCTTGTTTTGTTTTAACTTTGCACTGTCACAGCACAGCCGCCGCCGGCGCACGTCCGCCATCTTGTCGTCCACACAGCCCGTGTGGCCCAACACACACACACACACACACACACACACATTTTGCACGGTCGCAGTCGCCTTCCAAACCGACAACGGCAGCAATAATGACCATTGTTAAAGGGAGGCGTGTCGACACACCGCCCTCCACTCCCGCGCGCAACGGCCGTCGACACGAACGAAACAGCTGATCCGGCCGCCTATGCCCACACGCCTTGCCTCGGAAACCTCAACGCCGCCGCAAACAAACACACAGAGACAAACCACGCAAGCAAATAATCACCGCCTCTCGCACAACAACACACAGCCCGCCATCTCCGTCGCGATCGATACAAAGACACACAATAACAAACACACAAACGAAGCAGCTCCACACACAGCCAGCCACATGACACGTTTCCTTTCCTTCTCCCCTCCCAGTCACATCACGTCGCTCAAACGGAAAGAAAGAAAGAAACAAACAAACAAACAACACAGCGCACACACGCAGCAACAACACAGACTCTTTCGCACTTTTCAACTTCCGAACAGTGTGGTGGCCCTGAAAAGGGCCGTTTTCTAGTCTCTCCCACCCACAAGCACGGCCGCGGGAAGGCCAGCGCCCGCTGCGACGCAGCCTAACCGCCGAAACCGTACAGGGTGCGCCCCTGCCTCTTCAGGGCGTACACCACGTCCATGGCCGTCACAGTCTTGCGCTTGGCGTGCTCAGTGTACGTCACCGCGTCGCGGATCACGTTCTCCAGGAACGCCTTCAGCACCCCGCGGGTCTCCTCGTAGATCAGACCAGAGATGCGCTTCACGCCGCCCCTGCGAGCCAGGCGGCGGATGGCGGGCTTCGTGATGCCCTGGATGTTGTCGCGCAACACCTTGCGGTGCCGCTTGGCGCCACCCTTGCCGAGCCCCTTTCCTCCCTTGCCGCGGCCTGTCATCCTTCCTTCCTCGGGCAAAGCAAAACGTGCACAAACAGCAGCTGCAGCGGCTGGCGAGTCGGCTACGGTCTGCGCCCAGCGCGCCCGCCGCCCCCCTATATAGACTCTGGCCCGCCCTCCCCCCACCACGCGCAACCGAGGGCATATAAGCGCAGCACGGAGGCGCGCGGGCCCGTTGTCAAGGCAGCACCGGACGCCGCGCCGCACCTAACCTCCACGCACGCCGCTCCGCTACCGCTACCGCTACCGCCATGGCCCGCACAAAGCAAACGGCCCGCAAGTCCACCGGCGGAAAGGCGCCGCGCAAACAGCTCGCCACCAAGGCGGCGAGGAAGAGCGCGCCCGCCACCGGAGGCGTCAAGAAGCCCCACCGCTACAGGCCGGGCACCGTCGCCCTGCGAGAAATCAGGCGCTACCAGAAGAGCACAGAGCTGCTCATCCGCAAGCTGCCATTCCAGCGCCTAGTGCGCGAGATCGCCCAGGACTTCAAGACCGACCTGCGCTTCCAGAGCTCCGCAGTCATGGCCCTGCAGGAGGCCAGCGAGGCCTACCTCGTCGGCCTCTTCGAAGACACCAACCTGTGCGCAATCCACGCCAAGCGCGTCACCATCATGCCCAAGGACATCCAGCTCGCGCGCCGCATCCGCGGCGAGCGCGCCTAAACCGCGCCGCGGCACCGCACCGCACAAACAAAAACGGCCCTTTTCAGGGCCACTAACATCTCTCCGTCGCGAGCAAACTTTGTCGGTCGCCTGCCTCTCGCCCCGCAACCCAAAAACAAAAACCACCACTTCCCGTCCGTCCGCCACACCCGCTCACTCTGCCTGCCTGCTAGCAGCGCGCAACAATCACACATCATCCCTCCCCGGCGCTCAAAGCGCACAATACCCAACGGCCGACGTCACACCGCACGGGTGGCTGGCCGGCCGCCGCTTTCGTTTCGAAAACAAAACAACCCGCACTCCACTCCGACGGCCAACGGCCAGGCAGGCGCGCTCGCTCGCTCTACACGCCACCGAAATCCCCGCCGACTCCTTCCGCATCTCAACGTGCCCCCCGTTGCAAAACATAACACACACACACACACACACACACACACACACACACACACACAAAGGAACAAAACAAAACAAAGACCAGACACGACTCGACAAGACAGACATCCGAGAAGAACGAACGCAGGCAAGCCAACCAACGTATTCAAACAAAACAACGTGACAGAAAACCAACCGTCGGCCGCCGCCACAAACACGGCGACAATCAACCACGACAACAACAACAACAACAACACCGCTTACCGCTACCGCCGCCCACACCCGCCACCGACCCCCGCAATCCAACCACCACGGCACGCAAACAGCATCCCCACGGGCATACAGAAACGCCAGACAGACACCCACACCAAACGCAACACGACAATCAAAACCTTCCCCGACGTGCTTTGATGGCCCTGAGAAGGGCCGTTTTGGGCCGCGCGTCTCTTGCGCGCCACTAGACGACGACGGGGGGTGGGGACGACGGAGTCAAGCGCCAAACCCTTCCTTTCCCATCTCTTTCTCCTCTACTCTACTTCTTCTTCTTGGGCGAAGCCTTCGCCTTAGACGGCGTCGTCGCCTTCTTCGGGCGCGGCGCCTTCGGCTTCTTCGTCGGAACCTTGGCGGCCTTCTTCGCCTTCGACGGCGACTTGGCCTTGGCCGGCTTGGCCGCAGCCGCCTTCTTCGCACCCGCGGGAGCGGCCGACGCCGCAGACGCCTTCTTGGCGGCGCCCGCCTTCCGACCGGTCGCCGCCTTCACGCCACCAGCCTTCTTTGCGCCGGCCGCACGGGCGCCCTTCTTCTCCTTGCTGGCCGGAGCGGCGCGCTTCTTCTTGGCACCGCCGGCACGAGCCTTGCCGCCCTCGGCCGCCCCCCCGCCGCCGGCGCCGGCAAGCTTGAACGAGCCGGACGCGCCCTTCCCCTTCGTCTGCACCAGCTCGCCCGCCACGACGGCCGACTTGAGGTACTTCTTGATAAACGGCGCCAGCTTCTCCGCGTCCAGCTTGTAGTGCGCGGCTATGTACTTCTTGATCGCCTGCAGCGACGACCCGCCGCGCTCCTTCAGACTCTTGATGGCGGCCGTCACCATCTCAGAGGTGCGCGGGTGCGCAGGCTTGGCGCGCGGCTTCTTCGCAGACGACGCAGACTTGGCCTTCTTCGTAGTGCCGGTGGCGGCGGGTGCCGCAGCAGTCTCGTTCGTAGCCGCCTGATCTGCCATTTCGACGACGCGCGTAACACACAGCGAGAGCGAGCGGGACGGCAGGCACGCAAGCACAGCACAGCAGCAGAGCAGAGAATCACAAGGCCCAGCCAGTGTCGCGGGCGGGCGCGGACGGCCGAGAGAGCGGCCGCCACTCTGCGCGCCGCCGCGCCGCGCCTCCCGCGCTTGCTACCAGTCGAGTTAGCGATGTCGAGCAGTGAGGACGTGCTACTCAGCGCTCGCGCGGCCGCCGCTTCGGCGACGGCTGCGCCCGCACCGGCCGGCCGCGGTCCGATGGGGCTTGCCCCGTCGGCCGCCCCGCCATCAGCCGGTGCGCCTATGACGGACCGACCTGCACCGAGGGGAAGTATTAGTACCCCAGGTGCAGAGACGCACACGGACGCCGATGTGGACTTCTCTTCTGACTCTGACGCAAGTAGCCTCGTGGATGCGCGTGAGCGCCACCACCAGCGGGAAGAGGGGGCGAGGGGTGCCATCCGCGATCGCTCCCCAGCTAGCCGTTCCTCCCGGGGGGACGCACAGGATGACGGATTTCGGCAGCCGCCGAAGAAGCGCCAGGCGCGGCGGCAACGACTTATCGTCGCTCGGGAGCTACCTGTCTCGAATGCATTTGAGCCACTGCAAGGCACTGGGGCAACTCTGGCCGACGCTGCTGCTTCCCTCGCCGACCAACAACGGCAACGTGATGACAGCCGCCACGAGTCTGCAGAGGCGCCACAGCAGCGTGCCGACCCTGACGCTGACATGGACGATGCCGCACAACAGCCGCCACCGGCTCCGACGAAGGTGCCGCCCATTGTGATGCGTTTCACAGACGACTACAAGAGATTTCGTGACTGGCTGCGGCAGCATTGCACCCAGCCCTTCCATGTCAAGCAAATCGGCGAGGACCTGCTGAAACTCCACCTCTCGGCGACCGCTGACTACGTCGTCGTCATGGAGAAGCTGGGACGTGACGGCGTCCCCAATTACACGTTCCCGGCTGTCCGGCCTCCGACTCTCAAGGCCCTGATGAAGAAGATACCGAAGTCTCTGCCCAATGACGACATCAAAGAAGAGCTCGAGTCCATGGGATTCGTCGCCACGCGCGTGGACTTCCATCGGATGCCGGGTACCAACCAGCTTACCGGCCATAGGGTGGTCATCCTGCCTGACACGCCCACCCACCGCGAGATTTTTCAGGTCACTCGGTTTTATAACCTGTGTGTGACGGTTGAGAAGCTGCGGAAATCACGTGGCCCTGTCCAGTGCTTCCGCTGCCAGGGATTTGGCCACGTTTCCCGGCTGTGCACCATGCCTCCCATGTGCGTGCGGTGTGGCGGCGGCCACGCCAGCAAGGAGTGCCCCCGCAAGCTCGAAGACCCGCCGATCTGTGGCCTGTGCGGCGGGGCCCACCCGGCGAATTACCGCTCCTGCGCGAAGCATAAACAGGAAAGTCGACGCCAGCGTGGTCTTCCCCCCACCCTGAAGCCTACTCCGGCTGCAGAGCGGCGTCGCCGCCGTCAGCCCCCGCCACGAGTGGACAAGAGGACTTGGCCGTCTCTGATGGAACGACGCACGGCTCACCTTCGGGAGGGAATCAGCATGGCGGATGCCGTGCACCGCCTTCCTGCTTCAGCTGCATCCCTGCCTGCGGCCGCCCATGGACCTGCGCCATCTTCTTCCCCCCCGCCGCCGGCTGTGGCTGCACGACCTCCAGGGCCATCGGAACTCCAGACGCTGCTTGGGCTTCTCACCCAAGTTACGTCTATGCTGACGGAGGTCACCAAACAGCTCGCGCAGCTGCCAGCGCTCATCGCCTCCACCATCGACTCGGCGATCTGCAAGGCCGTCCAGGCTACTCAGGATTCTTCTGCTGCGCCGCGCCATGGCTAGGGTGCCTCGCCTGGATGAACTCCGCATCGTCGCTTATAATGCGGACAATCTGACCCATGATCTGAGGGAGCTCCAGCACTTCCTTACTGCCCATAACGTCGACATTTGCATGGTCAGTGAAACGTTCTTCAAACCCGACATCCGCAGCAATATTCCGAATTATTGCTGTTATCGCACGGACAGGCCGACTTGGGGTGGCGGCACTGCTCTCTTTGTCAAAAGCTGCATCCGGCACCACGCTGTCAGACCGCCTGCCACACAGTTCATCGAAGCGACGGCGGTCCTTGTAGAAACCCACGCCGGTCCGATCACGTTTATCGCCGTGTACCGGAGTCCGCGCCGAATCTTGGACCTGGCAGATGCTCAAGCTCTCCTCCGCCATCCTGGGAAGCTGTTCATTGCCGGCGATCTCAATTCCAAGCATGCCGCCTGGAATTCCCTGCACTCTAACAACAGCGGCCGCCGACTCCTACAGGCTCTCGAGGAAGCTAACGCCTATGCCTGCGGCCCTGAGGAGCCTACCTGCTACCCGTCGTCTGGCAGGCCGGATGTGCTTGACATCGCCATTACCAAGGGCCTCCCGCACTTCCTCGACGCTGAGGTGATCCACGAGCTCAACTCCAATCATCTGCCCGTCCTCTTTCGTCTGAGCGTCGCCCCGGAACGTACCCCGGGCCGCCTGAACTTGCGCCGGACTAATTGGAATCGCTTCCGTGACCACGTGGACTACGCCGTCACCGCCATGGTCGCCGACGGGAACGTCGCTGAAGACTCCATTGACCACCTTACGGATGCCATCCATGATGCGCTGCATGCCTCCACCCCACCGCCGAGGCCTCCCACTCTTCGGACGCCTGATCTGCCGCCCCACCTCCTTGCTATGATCCGCACTCGCAACAGGTTGAACCGGGAATGGCGGATCACTCGGGATGTTGCCTTGAAGAGGAGGATCAATCAGCTACGTCGGGATATCAAGGCGGGGATTACTGATCATCGTAACATGCTCTGGGCGAGCAAACTTCGGTCATTTACGCCAGATCCTTTCGGCTGGCAGTCCCTCCGGCAGCTGACGAACCGGCGTTCCCGCCTGCCGCCCCTATCGGTCGATGGCCGGACGGCGTACAGCCCCGCCGACAAAGCAAACCTGATAGCGGACGGGTTCGAGCGGAATTTTCGTCCCCTGGACGATCGGGTGGACCAGCAGCGTGTCGACACCATCCAAGGCGATGTCGCTGCCCTCCTTCGCTCCGCCGATGTCGACGATGACGACCAAGTCCCCCGCATCACACCGGAGGAAGTCCTAGAAGGCGTCCGGCAACTCCCGGCATCGAAAGCTCCTGGCCAGGATGACGTCACGGGCCGGGTCCTGAAGCACCTCCCCTGGTCGGCGGTCGTCTACCTGGCGGCCTTCTTCAACTGGGTGCTTACATCTGCCGTCTATCCCCGGGCCTGGAAGCACTCCATTGTGGTCGCGGTGCCTAAACCGGGGAAAAACAGGACGTCGCCCTCCAGTTATCGCCCTATCAGTCTGCTGCCGCATGTCAGCAAATTGTTCGAGCGCCTCCTCCTCCGACGGCTCCGGCACATCATCCAACGTCACGCCATCTTGCCGCCTGAGCAATTTGGCTTTCGGCCTGGGCACTCTACCGCTCAGCAGGTCCTTCGTGTCGTCGATTACATTACCACAGCCTTCAACCGGCGGGAGTTCTGTGGGGCTGTCTTCCTTGATGTACAGAAGGCATTCGACAGCGTTTGGCATGAGGGCCTGCTCTGGAAACTTCGCCACTTCGGCTTCCCGGTCCACCTGGTGAAGCTTCTCGCCTCCTATCTCCGGGACCGCACCTTTTCTGTTAAGGTGGGTGACGCGCTCTCCACGGTACGCCCCATTGCTGCGGGGGTTCCCCAGGGCTCTGTCCTTGGGCCCGTGTTGTATACCATCTTCACGTCTGACATTCCAACGGTGCCTCGTGTGGAGAAGGCCGTTTATGCGGACGACACGGTCATCTACTCTCGCAGCCGATGGGCCGAGGTCTTAGTCCCCCGACTACAGAGTGCCTGCGCCGCGCTGGAAGACTGGGCTGCCAAATGGCGTATTGGATTCAACCCTGCCAAGACGCACGCCATCGTTTTCACCTGGAAGCGGTCGATGCCCCGCCGCCAGCTGCGACTTTACGCTACAGACCTCCCTTGGCGAACGACGGTGAAATACCTTGGCGTCCTCCTGGACCAGAAGCTGACTTGGAGGCTCCATATCGAAGACGTCCGCGCTAAAATCAACTGCCGCCTGGGTGCTCTCTACCCTGTGTTGAACGAGCATTCTGCTTTATCTGTCGCGAATGGTCTCCTTATTTTCCGGCTTTACCTTCGCCCGATCTTCGATTACGCCTGTGAAGTCTGGGGCGGTGCGGCCCCCTCCTATCTTCATCGGCTGCAGACGCTACAGAACAAGATCCTGCGTCGAGTTTATCATGTTCCGGCGCGTTTCCCGCATCGTTACCTCCATGACGCCGCCGATGAGCTGGAGGTCGTGCAGCGCCATCGCGTCATCGCCCGTCGATTTTCTGATAAACTGGAGTCTTCCTTAAACCCCCTCATCAGGCGACTGGGGGAACCACACCAACAGCGCGGGCCGCATAGGCGTCCCCTTGCACTGCTTGACCTTTAGGTCACCGGGGCCTCGCCCCCTTCCATTCATCTTTGGCACCTAGAAGTTACCATCTACTGTCCCACAAACACATCTGCTCAACACCAACATCCAGAAGCCCAGAACCTACCGTCCTAGTTGACCCTATGAAGAAGGAAATGCTAAGTAGTAAACCCTTCATTACATAGCTGCCTCGAAGAGCCAGCAGAATGTGGGCTGGAGCGCTTGCTACCGCCCAACGTCCGACAGCCTGTGCGGAGCAGCCCCAAACCTGCGCCACAACCGCCCGCGCCTTTCAAACCACCGAGGATGGGGCTACACACAGCCACACCACAGTCGCCAACCAGTCGCCACGGCAGCGCCGCAAACCACGGCCAAACTGCAGCTACCGCGCGCTACAGCCTGGGTCGGCCCGCCGAGAATCGCCGCCCCCGCCCAAATGCCGCCCCCACAGCCCCAGCCGACGACCCGCCACAATGGCCAAACCTTCGGCAAAACTCCCACACCGTCGCCGCGGCAGCCCGGCCAGCGCGGCCGGCGCCACAGCCACACAAGCCGAGGCGTGCGGCGATGACGGCCGTGCAAACGCGCCTCCGCCGCCCCATCGCCTTCCGTCGCCCTCCCGCCGTTTCCCGATCGGCCCGCAGCCGTCGGGCCACATCGCGCGCCGTCCTCCTCCTCTCGCCCGCCAACATTCACAGCCGTTTCTCAACAATTGCCCGCCGCAAACGGACGCCGCCTGCGCAACAGGCGCCGCCGCCCCTCGCCGCTTCCGACCCAACCCCTCGACCGAGGCAAACCGCAATCCGAATCTACAGACCAACCCAATCTGCCGTCAAGCACACACGACAGCCGACCTTACACGTTACGCGTTACACATTACGTTTACACGTCTACGTTAGGTTAGGTTAGGTGGACGTGGGTTAGGTTAAGGGGACTTGGGTTAGGTTAAGCGTCAAACTTAGGTTAAGCATTCAAACACGTCAGGCGTCAGAGGTTAGGTTAGGTTGGGTTAGGTTAGGTTAGGTTAGGTTAGGTTAGGTTAGGTTAGGTTAGGTTAGGTTAGGTTAGGTTACACGTTAGGTTAAGGGGTCAGTGCTAGGTTAAGAAGCGTCAAACGTAGGTTAAAAAAGCGTTCAAACGTGAGGCGTGAGCCGGACAGCTTACCTTACGTAGACGTTAGGGGCTCACAGGCTGAGCTCACCTCGCCACACCACAGGTTAGGTTCGGTTCGGTTCGGTTCGCTCGGCTCAGCGTAAAGCGCCGAGGTCAGGGTTACGTTCGTTCACCTTCGGGCGCCACACTTTCGGTTGAAAGGTCGCGACGGGACGACGTCGGCAGGCACGCCGCAAACGAACAAAAACGTACAGACGACGTCGGAAACCGCCGACAGACGGGGGAGCAGCACGACCACGACCAGACACCGAGCGCGAACGAGACACACGCGAACCACCCCCACCGGCCAAAGGGCACCACACAACAACCCAGAGCACCACGTGTCGACACCAGAGCAACCCGCCGCTCACGCGACATGGCTGGCACCGAAGGGCAACCGCCCGCAACTGCGCTTTCCGCGCCGGCCCGGATGCACGTCGTGCTACAACAACACCACTACCGTACACAGCCGCTGTTCACAACATCACTATCAATGGCGCGCCCGCGGCTCGCCGCCGTCGCAGTCGCAGCCCCAACGCCAGCACTTTTGCACCACCATTCACACGCACCGCAACACAGCTCGCCGACACAGCCGAACAAAACAAACACCACACAACAACAGCAACAGCAACAACGCCGCCGCCTCTACTTGTGCCGGCGACCCACCCCGCCGATGGCGCACCTTTCGCCAGCCGGCAATCGACACACACGCACCCACCCACCGGGGCCCAGTGCAAAAAAAAAAAAAAAAAAAAAACACACAAAAACAAAAAAACCAAACAACACAAACGACACGGGAAGCGCACACCGCCACTTCGCGCGCACGCCACCAACCAGTCGTCGTCTCAAAATAACAAACACAAACAAAATAAACTAACAACTAGGGCAACACAAAACAAAAACGCCTCGCACGAACCGCCCACAAAAAGGACAAGCACACGCACAGCCTCTGCTGACGACCACGACGCAGCGGCACGCTGCTCCTGTCCCGCGCCCCGCGCCCCACTCGATTCACAACTCACGCGACACCGTCAACGACGGGCTCGCTTCCCGCAACCTACCACCTTTCCGCCACGACGCACAGCCCCAGCCCCACCCGACGACGCCCGTGGCAACGACTGCACTTTCACCACCGCCTCCCCCTTCCCCCCCAAAACACACACACACACACAGCCAGCCAAAAACGCACTCGCGACCCACACATGCACGTGCATCGGCACACGCCAACCAGTCAACGTCGACAACCACACGCAAGGCTCGAAACGAAACCGGCGTCCTTCCACGTTGCCATCAAGCTACGCGACACAAGACACAAGGAACCAACACAACAGCCGGCCCCACTAATTCCCACTCTCACGCCGCAAAAAGCACACCGAAACCGCCAAACGCACGCACATTCCCCTTCGCACTGACACCACCGACCGGCACGCTACCACACACCTCTCGGCAGCCGTTTCACGCCAATTCGCCACACCGCCCACACAGTCGACAAGCGCCCGCCCTGTACGGCACACGCAACGACGCAGCGCAGCAAAGGGCGCCCGCAACACATACCTCTCCGCCGCCCGACGCGCCAACCGCCACACCACACCGCCAGCCACTCGCAAATTGTGCACTGCCACCAGCCACACGTCCAACACGCCGCGCCGCCTCCGGCCACCCGCCAGGGGGCGCTCACGTCCGCGACAACAGCGCGGCCCGCCGGGCCGGGCCGGGCCGAACCGAACCGAGCCGCCGCTGCTCTGCACTCGGCACGGCCACACCCTGCTGCAGACCGGGCTCGTCCCTCTGTACGCGTCTGCCTGCGCATCAACACAACACGACCTTTTTTTTTTTTTTTTCTCTCTACCGCCATCCCTCCTTCTCGCGTTTTACTCGTTGTTGCAGCAGCGGCGCACACCTACACATCCACAGCCCCAGCCGAGCCGGCCTCACCTCAGGGCCCGCCGCCAGCGTCTCCTCCTCGGGCACAGGTGCGGTGCTGTGGCCGCCCATCCAACCGCATTGCTGGCCGTCCAGCCACCAGGCGTTCCCACTGCCGCGAGCCACGCCGCGCACCGACCCTGCTGCAGAAAACGAAGCATAGCCAGAGACCGACCGATACACAAAGCAAGCCGTCGCCTCGCCTCTTGTCCTTCCTGCCTTCCTTCCGCCCCCGCCCTTCTCACACCACCGCCTCTCCACTTTCGCCCCCCCCCCCCTCCTTTTTTTTTTTTTTTTTTTTTTTTTTGTTTTCTTCTTTCTTTCTTTCTTTCTTTCTTTCTTTGGCCCTCTCTCCTTCCCGCCATGGCGGTTACGGCACCGCCTGCAGCGGCAGATTTTTTGCGCCCACACGCCTACTCCTACCACCATTAACCTTGCCCTGCCCTGCCCATCAACGTCGCAGTCGAACCGACGCTTGCCAACACACTGCCCACGTTCCTTTCTCTTTTCGGCCTACGCCCATTACGCGCCGCCGCCACAGCACCTTCCCTTCCCACAACACACCGACGTCATCACACGCACCCAAAACAGGGGCCACGACCGTGTTCCTCGCCCACTCCCATCCCGCACGGTACGCACATTCCCAACTACTACCGCGCACCCTCCCTTTCCAATCTGTGTGTCTCTGTGTCTGTGTCCTGTCCGCGCGTGACGCCTCTCAACATCCGCCGTCCCCCGTCCCGTTTTCGCCCCCATGCCGTCGTCGCGCCGCCTCCTCCCCGTCCACCGCCGCCCCTGTCCGCCCCGCACCACACCATACACCGCTGCTTGTCCCGGCCGTTGCCACCAAAGGCGCCGACCGCAAACGCGCCACGCCGCAGCCCCCGTGCGTCTCGCGCTCGCTTGCATCTCCGTGCCGACGCTGCCTCTCTTCCCACTCGCACTCGACCTCGACAACACAGTCTTTGGCTCCGCCACTGCGTGTTCCGGTGGTACGCACGCTGCAACACGTATGTATTCATTACCAGAGCGATGGCGAGGCATGACAGCATCTCTGTCTGACCAGAGAGTTCTTTATCGCTGCTAGTCGGCGCTTGGACCGCGCCAGACGACAGTAGTGGCACGCACCGGGTCGCCAGGAACAGTTGTTATATATATTGTAGCGCGAGTCGGGAGAGGTAGTAGTCGGTCGACAGTAGTAGCGGGTGGACGGTTGTACTGAGCGGGCGTCGGCGGCGTGCTCTGCTCGTCTCGCGACTCTGGTCACGGTTCGGGACGATGTATAGTATATTGTGTTATAATCAAAAAGGTGGTGTGACGCTGCATTGCGCAAATCTGATAACGTATGTTCATTGTACTTCTTTTGTTCAACAACAAAAGCCCCACTATTACTTTTTTTCTAAAGTAACTTTTGTCTCTTAACGAAAAACATTCACTTTTTAAAGACTACTTCCTATGGCATTTCCCTCCAAGGAGTGCAATTAATTACCAGCCAGCACTCATTCATTGCACACAGCTGTGTAAGGGGTATCTACAATTGAGGAGCGGATATAAATGCAATTTTTTTGTTTTTTTTTTTTTTTGTGTGTGTGTTGTAACCTCCCAGCAAAATTTAAAATAATGGACAATGTTATTTACGGATGCTAATGGACATTGCGCTAATTGTAACCTCGCCCACAATGAGAGGTATTGAAAATGGCAACAAAAATGTGAAATTCGCAATCTGACTCAAATATAAAGTCTTCACACAACATTTACAAAAGTCCGTTCAGTGACAAGAAACTTCAATTAAACCGAAATATCGGTCTTTGGCCCTGTGCAAAACAATCAGAATTAAAGTCTTACCTCCGAATAAATGGATGTCACATTTCTGCTCTGGTTGTTGCGCAGCGCTTGGAGGAACTGCATTGCAAATAATAATATTCTCTTTTTTTGTGATTTTAGTGACATTTTTCTTCAAAGACGTGGAATGAAATGTGAAGTGCAACGAACTCTTTAGTTCAATAAAAAATTAAATGTTTGAAAAATGCTTTTGAAATAAAGATTATTATTGGGGAACTTGTTGGAGAATAATTACAATTTTTCATTATCTAATGATTATATTAATTAACAGTATACCTTATTCACCATCTTGACCAGTGTTGCCGACCGCCTACATCACACAACCGCACTCGGCTGCTACTACTGACCGACCGCTCTGCATGACGACTATTAGCGTACTGCACGCGACGACTACTGACAGAGTACAGCCCTCAACTACACAGAGCTACGGACTCGCAACGACTACTGACAGACTGACTGACTGAGAACCGCTCGCAACACTCGCGCAGTCCAGCGCAAACTCTCTGGTCACAGATGCTACAATGTCTCGCCATCGCTACTATGTTACATACGTGTTTCAGTGTCTTTTTCATTGGGGTAACGATCTTTGGCTCTTTTTATTCTGAATACAGGGCCAAAGGTCAACGCTGCTGCCCTTATACAATTTATCAGGTTTCATTATGTCTGTTGCAATGTTACATACGGTTCACTCTTTCATTAATATTATCGTTGGGTTTGTTTTGTAGGGACGTTAACATTCTGGCACATTTTTATTATCATCGGACTCTCTGCTATTTGTGCAGGGAGGTTATACCTGGGTCCATTTCCATTTCCATTTACATTTTAATATTGATAGACTTTTTGTTTTCTTTTTTGTTTCTTGTTGTTTTTTTTTTTTTTGTTTTGTTTTTCCCGCTCTCACCACCACCGCCGCATCACGCCTTCCGTTTTCTTGGTTTCTTTTCTGTTCTTCAACATCACCGCGCCCCATTTCCACACCACAGCCATCAGCCTCCAAGACGGGCGGGCGCAGTGTGCCATTTCCGGCGCACAAGCACACCCGTACGGTACTCTCCTCGCCCCCACGCCACCAACAACACAGCGACCACGCGGCTTTCAGGCATGGCACGGCACGGCACGGCACCGGCGAAATGCGCCGCCCCCGCCCCTCCGCGCATCCGTCCGTCTCGCCACGTTCACTGACAGCCGCGTCTGCGGCTACACCACGACAACCACAACACAACACCGCTCCCCTCCCTGGCAACTCACATTGTTTTTCTCCTCCTCTTTTGCACAAACCACAACGCCGAGCACAGGCGCAAGCCACCCACACCGCGCCCCTCCCCGTCCCGTCTTTGGCCGCCGCTCCTCGTTTCCTCGTTTGCCCCCTCCCATCTCCCGAAATGCCATGCCAGCAGCGTTACGCATGCCCCTCCCCTGTCCACACAACACTACCGCCTAACGAACAGCCTTTTCCGGGCCACATGCAGGGCACGCCCACCTCCAAACACTGCCAATTCACGGACGCACACACACACTTTCCCGACACCTTTCTGTACGGAGGGTGCGTCATCTCGACCGTGACAGAGTGACGGCAACTATCGACGATCCATTTCCCCCCACTGGTAAAACATGTCCACTAACACCTACATACATCATTCAAGTACACAGACAATAGCATACACACAATGGGAGGGCACACGAACATGGACGGCACGGCACTGTCATACACTCTTCCTCAGAACCATATCAACAAACGTTACGTACATCCGGGAAAGCGAAAGCGAACGCGAAAGCGAAAGCAAAAGCAAAGGCAAAGCCCAATGCAGCCGTCAAAGGTAACGTTCACCACGGCAGACACTTGCAGCCGCGCCGCCGTTAAACGCATTTCAGTGCGGCTCCAATACGCCTCCGACACGGGAACGTTCCGTTGCTCTACGAATGCGTTTCCTCCCCTTTTTCCCTTCCTCTCTCTTTTGCCCCCCCTCCTTGCACTCTTGCCTCATTCCTCACGTTCTGCCCAGACATTCGACCGATCAAAGTCAACCTTTCGTTACCGTTCTCAGCGCGACGGTGTACAACAGTATGACGGGTGTGCCCAAGACTTCGGTTCAGTTGCGTGACGCCGGTCTATCGCGCCGATCGACAGTTACTCAGGGGGCGACGGATCGGACCACGTCACCGACACACAAAACACTTTCAAACAAACAAATACATACCGGATGGACACAGACAAACACGTGTACAGACATTCGCCAAACAAACGACCGCCGCCGCCGCCGTCGTCGTCTAGCGTGCATCTTGAATGACGACATCGGTGTGCGTGCGTCGTACGCAATCAGTCAGACACGGCTATCAAACATCAGAGTCGAATGGTACATCATCGTGCGTGTCGCCGTACACGTACAGTACAATACAACAACAAAACAATGCGTCTTAATGGCACGTTCATTTCAACGTCACTCACACACCTCCACGCTGCAGTTACGTCGCACCATTGTCAAACTCGGCGTACAGCAAAGGGAATAGTGGGCGGCAAAAAAAACCAAACAAAAACATTTCACATTTCACCCTCGCCATGTATGATGTGCAAAAAAACAAACCCGCAAACGGCCGTCGTTACGGTGACACAAAAGTCGCCGATCACACTGTCCCCCCTCGCAGACGGGTAACACACACACACACACACACACACACACCAACAACACCAATGGGTCAAAAACCACGCCAACGAGGCGTGCCACCATTCCACGCCACGGCGACCAACCTCGTGGCCGTACCCCGCGCAACACGCTTTGACGCGCCCCCCCACCCACAATCAAAATGCACACATACATCACAGCCGTCCACACAAACAACAACAACAATTCCGCCCTTCCCGCAAAAGGCAAGTTGGTGGCCCTGAAAAGGGCCGTTTTGCCGCTCTCGCAACGGAGGAGCCTTCTCCATCCTTCCTTCCATTCCAGAGCCACCTCCTTACTTGGAGCTCGTGTACTTGGTCACCGCCTTCGTGCCCTCGCTCACGGCGTGCTTGGCCAGCTCGCCAGGCAGCAACAGCCGCACAGCGGTCTGGATCTCGCGGGACGTGATGGTCGAGCGCTTGTTGTAGTGCGCCAGGCGAGAAGCCTCGGCCGCAATGCGCTCGAAAATGTCGTTCACGAAGCTGTTCATGATGCTCATCGCCTTCGACGAGATGCCCGTGTCAGGGTGCACCTGCTTCAGCACCTTGTAGATGTAGATGGCATAGCTCTCCTTCCTCTTGCGCTTCTTCTTCTTGTCGCCCTTCGAAATGTTCTTCTGCGCCTTGCCAGCCTTCTTGGCGGCCTTCCCGCTAGTCTTGGGCGGCATCTCGAACCAACGTACGGCAGCAGCAACACCAGTAGCAAGCGCTCCGCTCTAGTCAGCGTCTCCCCACACAGTGGCACCCGCCGCCAGCCGCCGCCGCACCTTTACCAGCTCGCCCTGTTGCGGCCGCCGACCAATGGGGCGCGCGCGCAACCGGCCGCCGCACCCGAGCCCATAAAGCACCCCCACCCCGGCTGCGCCGGCACGCACTCCGCTGCTCGACTCGCTGCCGCTCGCACCGGTCGTTTTCGTTTCCGTTTCGTGTGCACCGTCGCTAGCCCATCGCCATGTCCGGACGCGGAAAGGGAGGCAAAGTCAAGGGCAAGTCAAAGTCCCGCTCAAGCAGGGCTGGGCTCCAGTTCCCGGTCGGCAGAATCCACCGCCTCCTGCGCAAGGGAAACTACGCAGAGCGCGTCGGCGCCGGGGCGCCCGTCTACCTCGCCGCCGTCATGGAGTACCTCGCGGCTGAGGTGCTCGAGCTGGCCGGAAACGCGGCCCGCGACAACAAGAAGACGCGCATCATCCCGCGCCACCTGCAGCTTGCCATCCGCAACGACGAGGAGCTCAACAAGCTCCTGTCGGGCGTCACCATCGCACAGGGTGGTGTCCTGCCCAACATCCAGGCCGTCCTGCTGCCAAAGAAGACCGAGAAGAAGGCCTAAAGGAGGCCAGGCAATCGCAGCGCCGCGTGCTCCCCTGCACGCAACGCGCTTTGCCGGCTCGGCCCACAACAATCGGCCCTTTTCAGGGCCACCACACACACCTACGTCCAAAGCAAAATTTCAGTCGTCCTCGCCGCACCTTGTTTTGTTTTAACTTTGCACTGTCACAGCACAGCCGCCGCCGGCGCACGTCCGCCATCTTGTCGTCCACACAGCCCGTGTGGCCCAACACACACACACACACACACACACACACACATTTTGCACGGTCGCAGTCGCCTTCCAAACCGACAACGGCAGCAATAATGACCATTGTTAAAGGGAGGCGTGTCGACACACCGCCCTCCACTCCCGCGCGCAACGGCCGTCGACACGAACGAAACAGCTGATCCGGCCGCCTATGCCCACACGCCTTGCCTCGGAAACCCCAACGCCGCCGCAAACAAACACACAGAGACAAACCACGCAAGCAAATAATCACCGCCTCTCGCACAACAACACACAGCCCGCCATCTCCGTCGCGATCGATACAAAGACACACAATAACAAACACACAAACGAAGCAGCTCCACACACAGCCAGCCACATGACACGTTTCCTTTCCTTCTCCCCTCCCAGTCACATCACGTCGCTCAAACGGAAAGAAAGAATGAAACAAACAAACAAACAACACAGCGCACACACGCAGCAACAACACAGACTCTTTCGCACTTTTCAACTTCCGAACAGTGTGGTGGCCCTGAAAAGGGCCGTTTTCTAGTCTCTCCCACCCACAAGCACGGCCGCGGGAAGGCCAGCGCCCGCTGCGACGCAGCCTAACCGCCGAAACCGTACAGGGTGCGCCCCTGCCTCTTCAGGGCGTACACCACGTCCATGGCCGTCACAGTCTTGCGCTTGGCGTGCTCAGTGTACGTCACCGCGTCGCGGATCACGTTCTCCAGGAACACCTTCAGCACCCCGCGGGTCTCCTCGTAGATCAGACCAGAGATGCGCTTCACGCCGCCCCTGCGAGCCAGGCGGCGGATGGCGGGCTTCGTGATGCCCTGGATGTTGTCGCGCAACACCTTGCGGTGCCGCTTGGCGCCACCCTTGCCGAGCCCCTTTCCTCCCTTGCCGCGGCCTGTCATCCTTCCTTCCTCGGGCAAAGCAAAACGTGCACAAACAGCAGCTGCAGCGGCTGGCGAGTCGGCTACGGTCTGCGCCCAGCCTGTGCACCTCTTGTTGAAACTCCTCTGTGGGTTTCTGGATTTCACGAAGTTTCAGCACGTAGTGTGCTCTTCCTTCCAATTTTTCTTCATTTTTGCGAGATCTTTAGTTTCCTAGTTTTCGGTTGTCCGTGTTTTGGTGCTTTAGAATTTCGAGAATGGTTGCTTCTTCGTCAGCGTGCCTGACGAAGATGGTGTGGCCAGCGCAGGTGCGCTCTCCACTCTTCTCGGTTGCCGAGTCCTCTTATTTTCGCGTTTTGCGAAGTTTCGGCGGCGTTGTAAAATTTTACAGCCTGTTCTTCGATTCTTTTGCGGAGTCTCTGGACGTCCGCTATCTGGTGGAGTTCCTCAGTTGGGAAGTCCGCCGGCAGATGGAGTGCCCATTTCAGTGCTCTGTTCTGCACTGCCTGGATCCGTTGTAAGTTGGTTGGTGCCGTGTTTCCCCATACGACCGCGGCGTATTCCAGCACTGGTCGTATGAGGGATTTGTAGAGGATCACCCCTAGGTGGTCTGGTAATGAAGAGCGTGGGTTTAGGATGGGGTACAGCATGTTCATGCGCCCCATTGCCTTTTTCCTCGTCTCTTCAATGTGTGGGCGCCACGTTAGACGTTTGTCTAGTGTGACGCCCAGATATTTTGCCGTTGCGCTCCAGGGGACCGGTCTTCCTCGTAATGTTATCTCCTGGAGGTCAGCCGGCACGTTTCGGTGGGCAATGACGATTGCCTGTGATTTGGCGGCGTTGTACGCCAGCCGCCACTTTGCCGCCCAGTCTTCCAAATTGTTGGCTGCTGATTGCAGTCGCCTTTGAAGGAGTTGCGGCTGCATGCTGCGGCAGTACACTGCCGTATCGTCCGCGTACAGGGCGAGTTGCACCCGATCTGTGCGCGGAAGGTCGGCAGTGTACAGCGAGTATAGCACTGGACCCAGGACCGAACCTTGCGGGACTCCGGCGAGTATTCGGCGTTCTGTGGAGATTCCACAGTCTGCCCGTACGTGAAACGTGCGACCCGCGAGGTAACTCTGCAGGAGCTTCACGTGTGGCCCAGGAATCCCCAATGTAAATAGTTTATAAAGGAGACCTTTGTGCCACACTGAATCAAATGCACGAGACACGTCGAGCAGAAACGCGCCGAAATACTCGCGTCGGTCCAGGGCACAGAAGGCTTCCTCTGTCAGTCGCAGTAGTTGCTGGGTCGTGGAGTGTCCCTTCCGGAATCCAAACTGGTCGTCGGGCAGGATGCCTTCCGCGTCGATGTGTATTCCCAGCCGCCTCAGGTACAACCTCTCGAAGACCTTCGAGAGTGCTGGCAGCAGACTGATCGGGCGGTAGTTGTTAGCCCGCCTGTGATCCTTCCCTGGCTTGGGTAGGGCCACGATCTCGGCGTGCTTCCAGCACTCTGGAAATACGCCAGTTTGGATGATGGTGTTGAAGATCCCCGTGAGGTGCCCGATTGCGATGGGCGGTAGTTGTTTGAGGAGCTGGTTCGTGACGAGATCGGGGCCTCCTGCCTTCCTGCCGTTGAGACAGCGTAGCTGGACCTCGACCTCCGCTTCTTCGATCGGCTCGATGACGGTGTCGTTGTCCTCGGCCGCTAGAAAGACTGGAAGTCGCTCCTCAACCAGTGCCACGTGTGCCAGGTCGACGGGGTCTTCCACCGGAGTGAAGTTTTCAGCGAACGCGTCCGCGAGGGCGTTGGCCTTTGCGTCCGGTTCGCTGACAAAGACGTTGCCGACTTGCAGTGGCGGTATTTTGGCGGTGCGGCGGATGAATCCCTTCACCGCGTGCCAGGCTGTTCCGTCCTCTGTCTTCAGGGAGGCGACTTTCTGCGACCACTCTTCGATTCTGTGGGCGTCGGCGGCTGCTTTAATCTCCCGCTGCATCCTGTTCAGTTGCCTCTTTGTTGCGGGATTCCGTGTTAGCTGCCATTCGCGGCGAAGTCTGTTCTTCTCCGTGATGGCAGCTTTGAGATGTTGCGGGAATTCACGGGCGTGTGGCTTCTCTGTTCTTCCGTTTGGAGTGGCTGCCGCCACAGCTTCTGCGACTCCTCGGGTGAGGTGCCGCAGCGCCGCTTCCGCACCGTGTTCAGTCGGGTTCGGCGCGTCTCCGATTTTGGCCGCCATTTCTGTTTGGTACGTGTCCCATGTGATGCCCCTGATGTCGTGGCCACGTTTGGTCGTTTGGACGATGTCCGCATTCAGTTCAAAGACCACGGGGGCGTGGTCGGACGCCATCGTGGCCCTCGTTGTGGCGGAGATGAAGTGTCTCACCCCGCGGACGATGGCCACGTCTATGACGTCCGGTTGCGCACCTCTTCGTGTAGGGAAGATGGTCGGCTGGTGGGGACCTATCACCGCCGCTCCGAGCTGCTCGGCCACCCGATGTAGACGGCGGCCGCTTGTGTTTGTGGTCCTGGAGTTCCAGATGATGTTCTTGGCGTTAACGTCGCCTCCGAGGAATGTGTTTCCAGGGAGGGAAATCAGCGCCGCGAACTCATCTGGCTGCAGTAGACCCCTTGGGCGTCGGTATATTGCCACGAAGTTTATCGGTCCTTGGTCCGTTTGCACGGCTACTCCCGTGGCCTCTATTGTGGCGAGTTGTGGCAGGTGAATCCGGTGGTGGCGCATCGTCCTCCTTACGTATACCGCCGTGCCGCCACCCGCGGTTGGCCGGTCATCCCGGTAACAGTGGTAGTTGGGCACTCCCACTTTCACGCCGGGCTTCAGGTGTGTTTCTGCGACGAGACAGATGTCCAGGTTCTCGTCGCAGATGAAGCTTCTGAATTCCGCGTCCTGGCGACGCAAGCCGTTGGCGTTAAAGACGCCGATTTTTACACCACGGGCGTGTCTATCCATGATGTTTTGTGGAGATGGCCAGGGTAATCGTCTGTGTGATCTTCTCCACAGACGCCGCGTATTTGTTTGGAAGGTCCTCGATCACATGGAGGACCCTGTCTATGAGGCCTGCCAACAGTTGCAGCATTTGGGTGGCCTTGTCTTCCTCCTGTGGTTGTTTTGGAGGATGGGGCGCGTCGATGTGCCGCTGTTGGTAGCGGCTTCCACGCTGGCGCATTTCCGGGAAGTCAACTGGGCTGTCTAATCTCGGAGGGCGCCGCCCGGGGGCTGCGTCTTCGTTATTTGTGCGCGCTCGTTGCGCGCGCCCGGTAGCAGTAGCGGCTGCCGTCAGATCAGCTGATCGCTGCCGTGCCCATGCGTTAGCACGGGGTGCCGGCTGCGGCCGCGCGGTGCTGCCACCTGTGAGCGGCGCGCCTCTCTGGGCGCCACTTGCCGCTGGCTGTGTCCGTGAGGTGCTGCCACCACGCGGCGGGTTGCGGGACTCCGTCGTGGTAGCGGCCTCCGGGATTGTGTTGTAGGTAGCCGTGGCGGCTGCCTTACCGGCTGCTGGCTGCAACGTCTGCATGCTGCTGCCCTCTGGTGGCGTCGAGCTGTACTCGGCGGCTGGCTTTCCCGGTTGCGTCCGGGAGGTGCTGCCCTCTCGCGGCGAGTTTTGAGACTCGCGCGTAGGGGAGGTGGCTGGGACTGCACTGCCGGTCGCGTCGCGAGCTGCCTTACCGACTGTTGGCGGCTGCCTCTGCGTACTCGGCCGGGAGGTGCTGGCCCCTGGCGGCGCTGGGTTGTATCCGGCGCGTCGACCTCCACGTGTCCGGCGGCGTCGTCGTCTTTGTGGGTGACCGGTTGCCGGCCAGGTCTGCGAGTCGCGGAATGCGGTTTTCCCGTTTCTGGCCGTCTTCCCTCCGCGGAGCTGTTGTCCTTGGGCGCGCTCGAGGAAGGCTATGTGCCGTTCACAGCCTCTATACGCGGCCAGGTGGTTTCCACCACACAAGGCGCACTTCGGTGTGAAGTCCTTGTGTGGTATTCCTTTGATAGGGCAATCGCGAGATGCGTGTTCGCCTGCGCATCTCACACATCTCTCGTCCATGCCGCAGTGTTTTTGGACGTGACCGAGTTGTTGGCACCTGAAGCACTGTGCGTAGCGCGCCCGCCGCCCCCCTATATAGACTCTGGCCCGCCCTCCCCCCACCACGCGCAACCGAGGGCATATAAGCGCAGCACGGAGGCGCGCGGGCCCGTTGTCAAGGCAGCACCGGACGCCGCGCCGCACCTAACCTCCACGCACGCCGCTCCGCTACCGCTACCGCTACCGCCATGGCCCGCACAAAGCAAACGGCCCGCAAGTCCACCGGCGGAAAGGCGCCGCGCAAACAGCTCGCCACCAAGGCGGCGAGGAAGAGCGCGCCCGCCACCGGAGGCGTCAAGAAGCCCCACCGCTACAGGCCGGGCACCGTCGCCCTGCGAGAAATCAGGCGCTACCAGAAGAGCACAGAGCTGCTCATCCGCAAGCTGCCATTCCAGCGCCTAGTGCGCGAGATCGCCCAGGACTTCAAGACCGACCTGCGCTTCCAGAGCTCCGCAGTCATGGCCCTGCAGGAGGCCAGCGAGGCCTACCTCGTCGGCCTCTTCGAAGACACCAACCTGTGCGCAATCCACGCCAAGCGCGTCACCATCATGCCCAAGGACATCCAGCTCGCGCGCCGCATCCGCGGCGAGCGCGCCTAAACCGCGCCGCGGCACCGCACCGCACAAACAAAAACGGCCCTTTTCAGGGCCACTAACATCTCTCCGTCGCGAGCAAACTTTGTCGGTCGCCTGCCTCTCGCCCCGCAACCCAAAAACAAAAACCACCACTTCCCGTCCGTCCGCCACACCCGCTCACTCTGCCTGCCTGCTAGCAGCGCGCAACAATCACACATCATCCCTCCCCGGCGCTCAAAGCGCACAATACCCAACGGCCGACGTCACACCGCACGGGTGGCTGGCCGGCCGCCGCTTTCGTTTCGAAAACAAAACAACCCGCACTCCACTCCGACGGCCAACGGCCAGGCAGGCGCGCTCGCTCGCTCTACACGCCACCGAAATCCCCGCCGACTCCTTCCGCATCTCAACGTGCCCCCCGTTGCAAAACATAACACACACACACACACACACACACACACACACACACACACACACACAAAGGAACAAAACAAAACAAAGACCAGACACGACTCGACAAGACAGACATCCGAGAAGAACGAACGCAGGCAAGCCAACCAACGTATTCAAACAAAACAACGTGACAGAAAACCAACCGTCGGATGCCGCCACAAACACGGCGACAATCAACCACGACAACAACAACAACAACAACACCGCTTACCGCTACCGCCGCCCACACCCGCCACCGACCCCCGCAATCCAACCACCACGGCACGCAAACAGCATCCCCACGGGCATACAGAAACGCCAGACAGACACCCACACCAAACGCAACACGACAATCAAAACCTTCCCCGACGTGCTTTGATGGCCCTGAGAAGGGCCGTTTTGGGCCGCGCGTCTCTTGCGCGCCACTAGACGACGACGGGGGGTGGGGACGACGGAGTCAAGCGCCAAACCCTTCCTTTCCCATCTCTTTCTCCTCTACTCTACTTCTTCTTCTTGGGCGAAGCCTTCGCCTTAGACGGCGTCGTCGCCTTCTTCGGGCGCGGCGCCTTCGGCTTCTTCGTCGGAACCTTGGCGGCCTTCTTCGCCTTCGACGGCGACTTGGCCTTGGCCGGCTTGGCCGCAGCCGCCTTCTTCGCACCCGCGGGAGCGGCCGACGCCGCAGACGCCTTCTTGGCGGCGCCCGCCTTCCGACCGGTCGCCGCCTTCACGCCACCAGCCTTCTTTGCGCCGGCCGCACGGGCGCCCTTCTTCTCCTTGCTGGCCGGAGCGGCGCGCTTCTTCTTGGCACCGCCGGCACGAGCCTTGCCGCCCTCGGCCGCCCCCCCGCCGCCGGCGCCGGCAAGCTTGAACGAGCCGGACGCGCCCTTCCCCTTCGTCTGCACCAGCTCGCCCGCCACGACGGCCGACTTGAGGTACTTCTTGATAAACGGCGCCAGCTTCTCCGCGTCCAGCTTGTAGTGCGCGGCTATGTACTTCTTGATCGCCTGCAGCGACGACCCGCCGCGCTCCTTCAGACTCTTGATGGCGGCCGTCACCATCTCAGAGGTGCGCGGGTGCGCAGGCTTGGCGCGCGGCTTCTTCGCAGACGACGCAGACTTGGCCTTCTTCGTAGTGCCGGTGGCGGCGGGTGCCGCAGCAGTCTCGTTCGTAGCCGCCTGATCTGCCATTTCGACGACGCGCGTAACACACAGCGAGAGCGAGCGGGACGGCAGGCACGCAAGCACAGCACAGCAGCAGAGCAGAGAATCACAAGGCCCAGCCAGTGTCGCGGGCGGGCGCGGACGGCCGAGAGAGCGGCCGCCACTCTGCGCGCCGCCGCGCCGCGCCTCCCGCGCTTGCTACCGCCCAACGTCCGACAGCCTGTGCGGAGCAGCCCCAAACCTGCGCCACAACCGCCCGCGCCTTTCAAACCACCGAGGATGGGGCTACACACAGCCACACCACAGTCGCCAACCAGTCGCCACGGCAGCGCCGCAAACCACGGCCAAACTGCAGCTACCGCGCGCTACAGCCTGGGTCGGCCCGCCGAGAATCGCCGCCCCCGCCCAAATGCCGCCCCCACAGCCCCAGCCGACGACCCGCCACAATGGCCAAACCTTCGGCAAAACTCCCACACCGTCGCCGCGGCAGCCCGGCCAGCGCGGCCGGCGCCACAGCCACACAAGCCGAGGCGTGCGGCGATGACGGCCGTGCAAACGCGCCTCCGCCGCCCCATCGCCTTCCGTCGCCCTCCCGCCGTTTCCCGATCGGCCCGCAGCCGTCGGGCCACATCGCGCGCCGTCCTCCTCTCGCCCGCCAACATTCACAGCCGTTTCTCAACAATTGCCCGCCGCAAACGGACGCCGCCTGCGCAACAGGCGCCGCCGCCCCTCGCCGCTTCCGACCCAACCCCTCGACCGAGGCAAACCGCAATCCGAATCTACAGACCAACCCAATCTGCCGTCAAGCACACACGACAGCCGACCTTACACGTTACGCGTTACACATTACGTTTACACGTCTACGTTAGGTTAGGTTAGGTGGACGTGGGTTAGGTTAAGGGGACTTGGGTTAGGTTAAGCGTCAAACTTAGGTTAAGCATTCAAACACGTCAGGCGTCAGAGGTTAGGTTAGGTTGGGTTAGGTTAGGTTAGGTTAGGTTAGGTTAGGTTAGGTTAGGTTAGGTTAGGTTAGGTTAGGTTAGGTTAGGTTACACGTTAGGTTAAGGGGTCAGTGCTAGGTTAAGAAGCGTCAAACGTAGGTTAAAAAAGCGTTCAAACGTGAGGCGTGAGCCGGACAGCTTACCTTACGTAGACGTTAGGGGCTCACAGGCTGAGCTCACCTCGCCACACCACAGGTTAGGTTCGGTTCGGTTCGGTTCGCTCGGCTCAGCGTAAAGCGCCGAGGTCAGGGTTACGTTCGTTCACCTTCGGGCGCCACACTTTCGGTTGAAAGGTCGCGACGGGACGACGTCGGCAGGCACGCCGCAAACGAACAAAAACGTACAGACGACGTCGGAAACCGCCGACAGACGGGGGAGCAGCACGACCACGACCAGACACCGAGCGCGAACGAGACACACGCGAACCACCCCCACCGGCCAAAGGGCACCACACAACAACCCAGAGCACCACGTGTCGACACCAGAGCAACCCGCCGCTCACGCGACATGGCTGGCACCGAAGGGCAACCGCCCGCAACTGCGCTTTCCGCGCCGGCCCGGATGCACGTCGTGCTACAACAACACCACTACCGTACACAGCCGCTGTTCACAACATCACTATCAATGGCGCGCCCGCGGCTCGCCGCCGTCGCAGTCGCAGCCCCAACGCCAGCACTTTTGCACCACCATTCACACGCACCGCAACACAGCTCGCCGACACAGCCGAACAAAACAAACACCACACAACAACAGCAACAGCAACAACGCCGCCGCCTCTACTTGTGCCGGCGACCCACCCCGCCGATGGCGCACCTTTCGCCAGCCGGCAATCGACACACACGCACCCACCCACCGGGGCCCAGTGCAAAAAAAAAAAAAAAAAAAAAACACACAAAAACAAAAAAACCAAACAACACAAACGACACGGGAAGCGCACACCGCCACTTCGCGCGCACGCCACCAACCAGTCGTCGTCTCAAAATAACAAACACAAACAAAATAAACTAACAACTAGGGCAACACAAAACAAAAACGCCTCGCACGAACCGCCCACAAAAAGGACAAGCACACGCACAGCCTCTGCTGACGACCACGACGCAGCGGCACGCTGCTCCTGTCCCGCGCCCCGCGCCCCACTCGATTCACAACTCACGCGACACCGTCAACGACGGGCTCGCTTCCCGCAACCTACCACCTTTCCGCCACGACGCACAGCCCCAGCCCCACCCGACGACGCCCGTGGCAACGACTGCACTTTCACCACCGCCTCCCCCTTCCCCCCCAAAACACACACACACACACACAGCCAGCCAAAAACGCACTCGCGACCCACACATGCACGTGCATCGGCACACGCCAACCAGTCAACGTCGACAACCACACGCAAGGCTCGAAACGAAACCGGCGTCCTTCCACGTTGCCATCAAGCTACGCGACACAAGACACAAGGAACCAACACAACAGCCGGCCCCACTAATTCCCACTCTCACGCCGCAAAAAGCACACCGAAACCGCCAAACGCACGCACATTCCCCTTCGCACTGACACCACCGACCGGCTCGCTACCACACACCTCTCGGCAGCCGTTTCACGCCAATTCGCCACACCGCCCACACAGTCGACAAGCGCCCGCCCTGTACGGCACACGCAACGACGCAGCGCAGCAAAGGGCGCCCGCAACACATACCTCTCCGCCGCCCGACGCGCCAACCGCCACACCACACCGCCAGCCACTCGCAAATTGTGCACTGCCACCAGCCACACGTCCAACACGCCGCGCCGCCTCCGGCCACCCGCCAGGGGGCGCTCACGTCCGCGACAACAGCGCGGCCCGCCGGGCCGGGCCGGGCCGAACCGAACCGAGCCGCCGCTGCTCTGCACTCGGCACGGCCACACCCTGCTGCAGACCGGGCTCGTCCCTCTGTACGCGTCTGCCTGCGCATCAACACAACACGACCTTTTTTTTTTTTTTTTTCTCTCTACCGCCATCCCTCCTTCTCGCGTTTTACTCGTTGTTGCAGCAGCGGCGCACACCTACACATCCACAGCCCCAGCCGAGCCGGCCTCACCTCAGGGCCCGCCGCCAGCGTCTCCTCCTCGGGCACAGGTGCGGTGCTGTGGCCGCCCATCCAACCGCATTGCTGGCCGTCCAGCCACCAGGCGTTCCCACTGCCGCGAGCCACGCCGCGCACCGACCCTGCTGCAGAAAACGAAGCATAGCCAGAGACCGACCGATACACAAAGCAAGCCGTCGCCTCGCCTCTTGTCCTTCCTGCCTTCCTTCCGCCCCCGCCCTTCTCACACCACCGCCTCTCCACTTTCGCCCCCCCCCCCCTCCTTTTTTTTTTTTTTTTTTTTTTTTTTGTTTTCTTCTTTCTTTCTTTCTTTCTTTCTTTCTTTGGCCCTCTCTCCTTCCCGCCATGGCGGTTACGGCACCGCCTGCAGCGGCAGATTTTTTGCGCCCACACGCCTACTCCTACCACCATTAACCTTGCCCTGCCCTGCCCATCAACGTCGCAGTCGAACCGACGCTTGCCAACACACTGCCCACGTTCCTTTCTCTTTTCGGCCTACGCCCATTACGCGCCGCCGCCACAGCACCTTCCCTTCCCACAACACACCGACGTCATCACACGCACCCAAAACAGGGGCCACGACCGTGTTCCTCGCCCACTCCCATCCCGCACGGTACGCACATTCCCAACTACTACCGCGCACCCTCCCTTTCCAATCTGTGTGTCTCTGTGTCTGTGTCCTGTCCGCGCGTGACGCCTCTCAACATCCGCCGTCCCCCGTCCCGTTTTCGCCCCCATGCCGTCGTCGCGCCGCCTCCTCCCCGTCCACCGCCGCCCCTGTCCGCCCCGCACCACACCATACACCGCTGCTTGTCCCGGCCGTTGCCACCAAAGGCGCCGACCGCAAACGCGCCACGCCGCAGCCCCCGTGCGTCTCGCGCTCGCTTGCATCTCCGTGCCGACGCTGCCTCTCTTCCCACTCGCACTCGACCTCGACAACACAGTCTTTGGCTCCGCCACTGCGTGTTCCGGTGGTACGCACGCTGCAACACGTATGTATTCATTACCAGAGCGATGGCGAGGCATGACAGCATCTCTGTCTGACCAGAGAGTTCTTTATCGCTGCTAGTCGGCGCTTGGACCGCGCCAGACGACAGTAGTGGCACGCACCGGGTCGCCAGGAACAGTTGTTATATATATTGTAGCGCGAGTCGGGAGAGGTAGTAGTCGGTCGACAGTAGTAGCGGGTGGACGGTTGTACTGAGCGGGCGTCGGCGGCGTGCTCTGCTCGTCTCGCGACTCTGGTCACGGTTCGGGACGATGTATAGTATATTGTGTTATAATCAAAAAGGTGGTGTGACGCTGCATTGCGCAAATCTGATAACGTATGTTCATTGTACTTCTTTTGTTCAACAACAAAAGCCCCACTATTACTTTTTTTCTAAAGTAACTTTTGTCTCTTAACGAAAAACATTCACTTTTTAAAGACTACTTCCTATGGCATTTCCCTCCAAGGAGTGCAATTAATTACCAGCCAGCACTCATTCATTGCACACAGCTGTGTAAGGGGTATCTACAATTGAGGAGCGGATATAAATGCAATTTTTTTGTTTTTTTTTTGTGTGTGTGTTGTAACCTCCCAGCAAAATTTAAAATAATGGACAATGTTATTTACGGATGCTAATGGACATTGCGCTAATTGTAACCTCGCCCACAATGAGAGGTATTGAAAATGGCAACAAAAATGTGAAATTCGCAATCTGACTCAAATATAAAGTCTTCACACAACATTTACAAAAGTCCGTTCAGTGACAAGAAACTTCAATTAAACCGAAATATCGGTCTTTGGCCCTGTGCAAAACAATCAGAATTAAAGTCTTACCTCCGAATAAATGGATGTCACATTTCTGCTCTGGTTGTTGCGCAGCGCTTGGAGGAACTGCATTGCAAATAATAATATTCTCTTTTTTTGTGATTTTAGTGACATTTTTCTTCAAAGACGTGGAATGAAATGTGAAGTGCAACGAACTCTTTAGTTCAATAAAAAATTAAATGTTTGAAAAATGCTTTTGAAATAAAGATTATTATTGGGGAACTTGTTGGAGAATAATTACAATTTTTCATTATCTAATGATTATATTAATTAACAGTATACCTTATTCACCATCTTGACCAGTGTTGCCGACCGCCTACATCACACAACCGCACTCGGCTGCTACTACTGACCGACCGCTCTGCATGACGACTATTAGCGTACTGCACGCGACGACTACTGACAGAGTACAGCCCTCAACTACACAGAGCTACGGACTCGCAACGACTACTGACAGACTGACTGACTGAGAACCGCTCGCAACACTCGCGCAGTCCAGCGCAAACTCTCTGGTCACAGATGCTACAATGTCTCGCCATCGCTACTATGTTACATACGTGTTTCAGTGTCTTTTTCATTGGGGTAACGATCTTTGGCTCTTTTTATTCTGAATACAGGGCCAAAGGTCAACGCTGCTGCCCTTATACAATTTATCAGGTTTCATTATGTCTGTTGCAATGTTACATACGGTTCACTCTTTCATTAATATTATCGTTGGGTTTGTTTTGTAGGGACGTTAACATTCTGGCACATTTTTATTATCATCGGACTCTCTGCTATTTGTGCAGGGAGGTTATACCTGGGTCCATTTCCATTTCCATTTACATTTTAATATTGATAGACTTTTTGTTTTCTTTTTTGTTTCTTGTTGTTTTTTTTTTTTTTTGTTTTGTTTTTCCCGCTCTCACCACCACCGCCGCATCACGCCTTCCGTTTTCTTGGTTTCTTTTCTGTTCTTCAACATCACCGCGCCCCATTTCCACACCACAGCCATCAGCCTCCAAGACGGGCGGGCGCAGTGTGCCATTTCCGGCGCACAAGCACACCCGTACGGTACTCTCCTCGCCCCCACGCCACCAACAACACAGCGACCACGCGGCTTTCAGGCATGGCACGGCACGGCACGGCACCGGCGAAATGCGCCGCCCCCGCCCCTCCGCGCATCCGTCCGTCTCGCCACGTTCACTGACAGCCGCGTCTGCGGCTACACCACGACAACCACAACACAACACCGCTCCCCTCCCTGGCAACTCACATTGTTTTTCTCCTCCTCTTTTGCACAAACCACAACGCCGAGCACAGGCGCAAGCCACCCACACCGCGCCCCTCCCCGTCCCGTCTTTGGCCGCCGCTCCTCGTTTCCTCGTTTGCCCCCTCCCATCTCCCGAAATGCCATGCCAGCAGCGTTACGCATGCCCCTCCCCTGTCCACACAACACTACCGCCTAACGAACAGCCTTTTCCGGGCCACATGCAGGGCACGCCCACCTCCAAACACTGCCAATTCACGGACGCACACACACACTTTCCCGACACCTTTCTGTACGGAGGGTGCGTCATCTCGACCGTGACAGAGTGACGGCAACTATCGACGATCCATTTCCCCCCACTGGTAAAACATGTCCACTAACACCTACATACATCATTCAAGTACACAGACAATAGCATACACACAATGGGAGGGCACACGAACATGGACGGCACGGCACTGTCATACACTCTTCCTCAGAACCAAATCAACAAACGTTACGTACATCCGGGAAAGCGAAAGCGAACGCGAAAGCGAAAGCAAAAGCAAAGGCAAAGCCCAATGCAGCCGTCAAAGGTAACGTTCACCACGGCAGACACTTGCAGCCGCGCCGCCGTTAAACGCATTTCAGTGCGGCTCCAATACGCCTCCGACACGGGAACGTTCCGTTGCTCTACGAATGCGTTTCCTCCCCTTTTTCCCTTCCTCTCTCTTTTGCCCCCCCTCCTTGCACTCTTGCCTCATTCCTCACGTTCTGCCCAGACATTCGACCGATCAAAGTCAACCTTTCGTTACCGTTCTCAGCGCGACGGTGTACAACAGTATGACGGGTGTGCCCAAGACTTCGGTTCAGTTGCGTGACGCCGGTCTATCGCGCCGATCGACAGTTACTCAGGGGGCGACGGATCGGACCACGTCACCGACACACAAAACACTTTCAAACAAACAAATACATACCGGATGGACACAGACAAACACGTGTACAGACATTCGCCAAACAAACGACCGCCGCCGCCGCCGTCGTCGTCTAGCGTGCATCTTGAATGACGACATCGGTGTGCGTGCGTCGTACGCAATCAGTCAGACACGGCTATCAAACATCAGAGTCGAATGGTACATCATCGTGCGTGTCGCCGTACACGTACAGTACAATACAACAACAAAACAATGCGTCTTAATGGCACGTTCATTTCAACGTCACTCACACACCTCCACGCTGCAGTTACGTCGCACCATTGTCAAACTCGGCGTACAGCAAAGGGAATAGTGGGCGGCAAAAAAAACCAAACAAAAACATTTCACATTTCACCCTCGCCATGTATGATGTGCAAAAAAACAAACCCGCAAACGGCCGTCGTTACGGTGACACAAAAGTCGCCGATCACACTGTCCCCCCTCGCAGACGGGTAACACACACACACACACACACACACACACACCAACAACACCAATGGGTCAAAAACCACGCCAACGAGGCGTGCCACCATTCCACGCCACGGCGACCAACCTCGTGGCCGTACCCCGCGCAACACGCTTTGACGCGCCCCCCCACCCACAATCAAAATGCACACATACATCACAGCCGTCCACACAAACAACAACAACAATTCCGCCCTTCCCGCAAAAGGCAAGTTGGTGGCCCTGAAAAGGGCCGTTTTGCCGCTCTCGCAACGGAGGAGCCTTCTCCATCCTTCCTTCCATTCCAGAGCCACCTCCTTACTTGGAGCTCGTGTACTTGGTCACCGCCTTCGTGCCCTCGCTCACGGCGTGCTTGGCCAGCTCGCCAGGCAGCAACAGCCGCACAGCGGTCTGGATCTCGCGGGACGTGATGGTCGAGCGCTTGTTGTAGTGCGCCAGGCGAGAAGCCTCGGCCGCAATGCGCTCGAAAATGTCGTTCACGAAGCTGTTCATGATGCTCATCGCCTTCGACGAGATGCCCGTGTCAGGGTGCACCTGCTTCAGCACCTTGTAGATGTAGATGGCATAGCTCTCCTTCCTCTTGCGCTTCTTCTTCTTGTCGCCCTTCGAAATGTTCTTCTGCGCCTTGCCAGCCTTCTTGGCGGCCTTCCCGCTAGTCTTGGGCGGCATCTCGAACCAACGTACGGCAGCAGCAACACCAGTAGCAAGCGCTCCGCTCTAGTCAGCGTCTCCCCACACAGTGGCACCCGCCGCCAGCCGCCGCCGCACCTTTACCAGCTCGCCCTGTTGCGGCCGCCGACCAATGGGGCGCGCGCGCAACCGGCCGCCGCACCCGAGCCCATAAAGCACCCCCACCCCGGCTGCGCCGGCCTGAGGAGGCCACACCCCGGCAGCGAGAAGGCCCTCCTCCTCAAATACAACTCCCGGAGCACCTGCTTGCGCAAATTAGGCACAAAAACAGGGTCGCAAAAGAATGGAAAATAACAAGAAATCCGGCAACTAGGAGGCTGCTCAACCGTCTACAGAGAGAGTTGAAAGTAGCACTCAATGAGCACCGCAACCAGCAATGGTCTGCCCGCCTATCAGCCCTCAAAGTAGACGACAACAGCCTATGGCAAGCTACCAAGCAATTCACACGTACACGCGCGCGTATGCCACCTCTGCACGGCGAGCGTGGAAGCCTTGTCTTCAGCCCTGTCGACAAGGCCAACGCGCTCGCCGACTCGTTCGAACAACAGTTTCAACCAGCAGAGGCGCAGGACGAGGACCACGAGATCATAGTCCGTCAGCAGCTTGCAGTATTCCTTGCAGCTGAAGACGACGAGAATGAACACACTCCACTTTTCGCCCCAGAAGACGTGGCAAAAGTCATTAGGTCCCTGCCCAACAAAAAGGCCCCAGGCCACGACCGGCTCACAAACCAGTTAGTTAAGAACCTCCCGCCACTGGCAATCACACACATCGCGAACGTCTTCAACGAGATTACTCGATCCCGCGAGTTTCCAGCGTGCTGGAAACACGCGGAGGTGGTCGCGATAGCTAAACCCGGTAAGGACCCATTATTCCCACAGCACTACAGACCGATTAGTCTTCTGCCCACTCTCAGTAAAATCTACGAGCGCCTCCTAATCACACCTATTGAGCAACACATCTCCAGAGAGCAAGTTCTGCCTGATTTCCAGTTTGGATTCAGGCAGAAACACTCCGCCCCCCAACAGATCATGAGAGTTGTTGAAGCAGCCACCGAGGCCTTCAACCGCAGAAGCTACTGTGGGATAGTGCTACTTGATGTAGCCAAGGCCTTCGATTCCGTATGGCACAATGGGTTATTGTACAAACTATACACACAAGGCTTCCCCGGGACGATAGTAAAGCTGCTGAAAAGCTATCTCTCGAATAGGACATTTTCCGTCAGGGTTGACAACTCCCTGTCAACAAAAAGACGCATACGTGCAGGGGTGCCCCAGGGATCGGTGCTAGGGCCTGTCCTGTACAGCCTGTACACGGCAGACACACCCACCTCACCCCTGGTGCACACTGCACAATATGCAGATGATACAGCATTTTTCACCCGCAACCCAAACAGGGATCTGGTCACAAGACGCCTCCAAAGAGTTCTCAACGCCACAGAGGAATGGTCCAAAAGGTGGCGCATCACAATTAACAGCGGGAAAACGCAGGCAATTGTGATTACGCGCCGATTAGGACCGCGAGGACCACGCAGGCGACCACCCTTAAATCTAAGATTAAACGGCCAAGAACTGCCTTGGCGAAACACCGCAAAGTATCTAGGGGTGACCCTAGATAAGAGGCTGACATGGCAGGCGCACATCGACGACCTGCGCCGCCGAGCCAGCGCTCGCTTGAGCGTACTATACCCGGTCCTTAATACTGGTAGTGGGCTCACAGCAGACCTAGGAGTACGCATCTACTGCACCCTCATACGCCCCATAATGGAATACGCGTGCCCAGTATGGGGCTATGCGGCCAAGACGCACGTACTCAAACTCCAAAGGGTACAAAATAGGGCCCTCAAACGTGCCTTACACCTCCCCTCCCGATTCCCCACAGACGACCTTCACGCGTCTGCGGACGTAGTACGACTTCAACAACGTTTTGTTGACCTAGCTAAAGCATTCTACGAAACAGCTAGCAGGTCAACAAACCCCCTCATTAACTCACTGGGTCAATACGACCCCACCATCAAGCGCCATAAAACACCCAGGTCAATATTCTTTGACTGAACACACAATCGCCCTCCATCACATCACCCTCTCTCACCCCCATCAATTCACCTTCATCATCATCACCCACAAATCGCCACAGATCAGGCAGCACAAGTTAAAGTAACAAACATGCACATAACCATACAAGACATACCACAAAAGTAAAGACACAACAATACAACCACACATTTCCCAATTGAAGTAAATGTCCGAGGACAAAAACTTCACCTCTAGTCACCCTCAAAGTCAGGGTACAAAATGTGCGAGCGGCTGCGCCGGCACGCACTCCGCTGCTCGACTCGCTGCCGCTCGCACCGGTCGTTTTCGTTTCCGTTTCGTGTGCACCGTCGCTAGCCCATCGCCATGTCCGGACGCGGAAAGGGAGGCAAAGTCAAGGGCAAGTCAAAGTCCCGCTCAAGCAGGGCTGGGCTCCAGTTCCCGGTCGGCAGAATCCACCGCCTCCTGCGCAAGGGAAACTACGCAGAGCGCGTCGGCGCCGGGGCGCCCGTCTACCTCGCCGCCGTCATGGAGTACCTCGCGGCTGAGGTGCTCGAGCTGGCCGGAAACGCGGCCCGCGACAACAAGAAGACGCGCATCATCCCGCGCCACCTGCAGCTTGCCATCCGCAACGACGAGGAGCTCAACAAGCTCCTGTCGGGCGTCACCATCGCACAGGGTGGTGTCCTGCCCAACATCCAGGCCGTCCTGCTGCCAAAGAAGACCGAGAAGAAGGCCTAAAGGAGGCCAGGCAATCGCAGCGCCGCGTGCTCCCCTGCACGCAACGCGCTTTGCCGGCTCGGCCCACAACAATCGGCCCTTTTCAGGGCCACCACACACACCTACGTCCAAAGCAAAATTTCAGTCGTCCTCGCCGCACCTTGTTTTGTTTTAACTTTGCACTGTCACAGCACAGCCGCCGCCGGCGCACGTCCGCCATCTTGTCGTCCACACAGCCCGTGTGGCCCAACACACACACACACACACACACACACACATTTTGCACGGTCGCAGTCGCCTTCCAAACCGACAACGGCAGCAATAATGACCATTGTTAAAGGGAGGCGTGTCGACACACCGCCCTCCACTCCCGCGCGCAACGGCCGTCGACACGAACGAAACAGCTGATCCGGCCGCCTATGCCCACACGCCTTGCCTCGGAAACCCCAACGCCGCCGCAAACAAACACACAGAGACAAACCACGCAAGCAAATAATCACCGCCTCTCGCACAACAACACACAGCCCGCCATCTCCGTCGCGATCGATACAAAGACACACAATAACAAACACACAAACGAAGCAGCTCCACACACAGCCAGCCACATGACACGTTTCCTTTCCTTCTCCCCTCCCAGTCACATCACGTCGCTCAAACGGAAAGAAAGAAAGAAACAAACAAACAAACAACACAGCGCACACACGCAGCAACAACACAGACTCTTTCGCACTTTTCAACTTCCGAACAGTGTGGTGGCCCTGAAAAGGGCCGTTTTCTAGTCTCTCCCACCCACAAGCACGGCCGCGGGAAGGCCAGCGCCCGCTGCGACGCAGCCTAACCGCCGAAACCGTACAGGGTGCGCCCCTGCCTCTTCAGGGCGTACACCACGTCCATGGCCGTCACAGTCTTGCGCTTGGCGTGCTCAGTGTACGTCACCGCGTCGCGGATCACGTTCTCCAGGAACACCTTCAGCACCCCGCGGGTCTCCTCGTAGATCAGACCAGAGATGCGCTTCACGCCGCCCCTGCGAGCCAGGCGGCGGATGGCGGGCTTCGTGATGCCCTGGATGTTGTCGCGCAACACCTTGCGGTGCCGCTTGGCGCCACCCTTGCCGAGCCCCTTTCCTCCCTTGCCGCGGCCTGTCATCCTTCCTTCCTCGGGCAAAGCAAAACGTGCACAAACAGCAGCTGCAGCGGCTGGCGAGTCGGCTACGGTCTGCGCCCAGCGCGCCCGCCGCCCCCCTATATAGACTCTGGCCCGCCCTCCCCCCACCACGCGCAACCGAGGGCATATAAGCGCAGCACGGAGGCGCGCGGGCCCGTTGTCAAGGCAGCACCGGACGCCGCGCCGCACCTAACCTCCACGCACGCCGCTCCGCTACCGCTACCGCTACCGCCATGGCCCGCACAAAGCAAACGGCCCGCAAGTCCACCGGCGGAAAGGCGCCGCGCAAACAGCTCGCCACCAAGGCGGCGAGGAAGAGCGCGCCCGCCACCGGAGGCGTCAAGAAGCCCCACCGCTACAGGCCGGGCACCGTCGCCCTGCGAGAAATCAGGCGCTACCAGAAGAGCACAGAGCTGCTCATCCGCAAGCTGCCATTCCAGCGCCTAGTGCGCGAGATCGCCCAGGACTTCAAGACCGACCTGCGCTTCCAGAGCTCCGCAGTCATGGCCCTGCAGGAGGCCAGCGAGGCCTACCTCGTCGGCCTCTTCGAAGACACCAACCTGTGCGCAATCCACGCCAAGCGCGTCACCATCATGCCCAAGGACATCCAGCTCGCGCGCCGCATCCGCGGCGAGCGCGCCTAAACCGCGCCGCGGCACCGCACCGCACAAACAAAAACGGCCCTTTTCAGGGCCACTAACATCTCTCCGTCGCGAGCAAACTTTGTCGGTCGCCTGCCTCTCGCCCCGCAACCCAAAAACAAAAACCACCACTTCCCGTCCGTCCGCCACACCCGCTCACTCTGCCTGCCTGCTAGCAGCGCGCAACAATCACACATCATCCCTCCCCGGCGCTCAAAGCGCACAATACCCAACGGCCGACGTCACACCGCACGGGTGGCTGGCCGGCCGCCGCTTTCGTTTCGAAAACAAAACAACCCGCACTCCACTCCGACGGCCAACGGCCAGGCAGGCGCGCTCGCTCGCTCTACACGCCACCGAAATCCCCGCCGACTCCTTCCGCATCTCAACGTGCCCCCCGTTGCAAAACATAACACACACACACACACACACACACACACACACACACACACACAAAGGAACAAAACAAAACAAAGACCAGACACGACTCGACAAGACAGACATCCGAGAAGAACGAACGCAGGCAAGCCAACCAACGTATTCAAACAAAACAACGTGACAGAAAACCAACCGTCGGCCGCCGCCACAAACACGGCGACAATCAACCACGACAACAACAACAACAACAACACCGCTTACCGCTACCGCCGCCCACACCCGCCACCGACCCCCGCAATCCAACCACCACGGCACGCAAACAGCATCCCCACGGGCATACAGAAACGCCAGACAGACACCCACACCAAACGCAACACGACAATCAAAACCTTCCCCGACGTGCTTTGATGGCCCTGAGAAGGGCCGTTTTGGGCCGCGCGTCTCTTGCGCGCCACTAGACGACGACGGGGGGTGGGGACGACGGAGTCAAGCGCCAAACCCTTCCTTTCCCATCTCTTTCTCCTCTACTCTACTTCTTCTTCTTGGGCGAAGCCTTCGCCTTAGACGGCGTCGTCGCCTTCTTCGGGCGCGGCGCCTTCGGCTTCTTCGTCGGAACCTTGGCGGCCTTCTTCGCCTTCGACGGCGACTTGGCCTTGGCCGGCTTGGCCGCAGCCGCCTTCTTCGCACCCGCGGGAGCGGCCGACGCCGCAGACGCCTTCTTGGCGGCGCCCGCCTTCCGACCGGTCGCCGCCTTCACGCCACCAGCCTTCTTTGCGCCGGCCGCACGGGCGCCCTTCTTCTCCTTGCTGGCCGGAGCGGCGCGCTTCTTCTTGGCACCGCCGGCACGAGCCTTGCCGCCCTCGGCCGCCCCCCCGCCGCCGGCGCCGGCAAGCTTGAACGAGCCGGACGCGCCCTTCCCCTTCGTCTGCACCAGCTCGCCCGCCACGACGGCCGACTTGAGGTACTTCTTGATAAACGGCGCCAGCTTCTCCGCGTCCAGCTTGTAGTGCGCGGCTATGTACTTCTTGATCGCCTGCAGCGACGACCCGCCGCGCTCCTTCAGACTCTTGATGGCGGCCGTCACCATCTCAGAGGTGCGCGGGTGCGCAGGCTTGGCGCGCGGCTTCTTCGCAGACGACGCAGACTTGGCCTTCTTCGTAGTGCCGGTGGCGGCGGGTGCCGCAGCAGTCTCGTTCGTAGCCGCCTGATCTGCCATTTCGACGACGCGCGTAACACACAGCGAGAGCGAGCGGGACGGCAGGCACGCAAGCACAGCACAGCAGCAGAGCAGAGAATCCTTTTTTTTTTTTTTTTTTTTTTTTTTTTTTTTTTTTTTTTTTTTTTTTTTTTTACCTGTGTGGTGTCGTTGCCGAAGTGCTACCGCCTTTGGCGGCTGGACTTCCAAGGTTGAAAGGTAGGTTTTGGATATCTTTATTGTCATCTTTTGTAGGACTTTGGGCTCACAGGGGTCCTTTGTGCCCTACATGCCTTAGCTTCACTTTTTTATTGTGTTGTGAGGGCCCTAGGAACCTTGACTTTATGCCAGGGTTCAGGTTGGATGGTTGCGACTCCTTCGAGTTGCCTTGTCGATAACCTTAAGTCGTCTATTTTGTTGATGAGTCGCTGGACATGTAGTTGGATTACTTGATCTATCGGTGAGACCTGCAGTTCATCGTGTAAGGAAATAATTCGGGACCACCTGGGCGCTTTGAGTATGATCCGTAGACACCGGTTTTGTAAGCGTTGTAGTTTGCGGATGTTGGTGGTGGATGTGATTCCCCACGTAGCGCAACCATATAACATCATCGGGAGTATTGTCGCGCGGTAGATGCGGAGCTTCGTTGCTACATTCATCTCAGTGCTTGCTAAGAAGGGGTAGAGTCCATGGGTGGCGCGAATGAGTTTGAGGCGTTTGTCGGTAACGTGGGCTGAAAATGTAAGTTTATGGTCCAGGGTGACCCCTAAATACTTCGTTGTGGTGGACCAATCGATGGCGTGGTTATTGATCTGGAGGCGGCGGTGAAGAATCGGTCTCCGGCGAGTGAAGAGTATGGCCTTCGTCTTGAGTGCGTTGATCGTGATTTTGTTGTCAGTTGCCCACAAGAGGAGGATATCGATCTGGTGCTGCAAGCGGGTGATGGCTGTATCTAATGAACGGCTACTGGTAAGAAGAGCCGTATCGTCAGCGAATTGTGCGAGCATGATGTTCGGCAGTTTGGGCATGTCATTCACGTAAATGGTGAACAGGATGGGCGAGAGTACCGATCCTTGCGGTATGCCGTCTGAGAGAGGTTTGGTGTCTGAGTGTTGTTCGGCCTGTTGGACGTAAAAACGGCGGTCGGTCAGGAAGCTGTCGATGATCTTGATGTAGCAGGTTGGGATGTCGGTGGTGTTCCGGAGTTTACTTAAGAGCTTCTCTCGCCACACCTTGTCAAAAGCTTGTTGGACATCCAGGAAAATGGCTGCTGTATAGTGGTTGAGGTTGATTTGGTTTGTAAGGTGTTCCGAGATCCGGAGCAGCTGGATTTCAGCGGAAAGTTTGGGTTGAAAGGCAAATTGGTCAGGTCGAATGACGTCGTTTTCCAAGAGGGGCGGCTTGATGTGGGCCAAGATGACACGTTCAAACGTTTTGCCCATCGTGGAGAGGAGACTGATTGGTCGGTGGTGCTCAGGCTGGAGTAGGTCCTTACCCGGTTTCGGGATGGGTATAATCTTGGCCAGTTTCCATTGTGGTGGGAAATGCTCCTTCAGCAGGCATTCGTTGAATATTCTCGTAAGTAGCACTAGCGGTTTCCGTGGGAGGTGTTTTAGGTGGTCGTTCGATATTCCGTCAGGCCCAGGAGCTGATGTGGAGTGTAAGTGCCTGAGAATGCGACGAATTTCCCTTGGCGACGTCAGTTCTGGCCGGTCTCCGCTGGGGTGTTGTCTTATGTGGTGTGCCTCTGCCCGAGTGCGCGCGTCCTCTTCCTCATCGTTCTCAAAGTCTGCAAAATTCAGGCGTGATTGCGTTTCGTAAGTTTCCGCGAAAAGTTCGGCCTTTTGGAGGTTGTCAAAGATTAGGTTGGTGCCATCCGTGAGCGCCGTTTTTGGTGGCTTGGGTTTCTTGATATTACGGATGAGTGCCCATTCATCGCGCGATAGGTGTTGGATTTGTGCCATCCGGTCCTCCCATAGTTCGGCGCGCCATTCCTTGCAACGCCACGTGAGTTCTCTGGAGAGCTGGTGCATTTCTCGTCTATATGCTGGGTTGCGAGTTTGTTGCCATTTTTTACGGGCTCGATTCTTCAAATATTTCAAGTCTTGCAGTGCCGGCGGCAGTGGGTCGCGATATGGTGTCGAGAAGAGTAACTTCGTGGAGGCCTGGTGAGCGGCCTTCTTGATTTTCGAAGTCAGACGAGTGATGGCGTCGTCGAGTTGCTCCGGTGTTTCTAATGGCTCCGTGGGGCGCACATTGTTGTTTAGCCACCTGGCGTAGGATATCCAGTCTGTGGAGACTTTCGTTTTCGGTGGCAATATTGGAAGAGCTCCAGACAGTGTTCCGAGAACAGGTTGGTGGTCAGAAGTCAAGTCATTGATCGTCTGGAGTGACAGATCGGGATTCATGTTTTTGATTATGGCCACATCTAGGACATCCGGCTGATGGCGTGGAACAGTAGGCAGGTAAGTCGGTTCTTCAGGACCTTGTGTGAATGCTTGGAGCCGAATTTCAAGTTCGTAGAGAAGGGTGCCTTTGGCGTTCGTCTGCCGCGAGTTCCATGCTACATGCTTCGCATTAAGATCCCCACAAAGGAGGACTCTGTCGTATCGATCAAAGATAGAGATAAAGTCTTCATCTGTGAAGGCTGCGCCAGGGCTCAAGTAGGCTGCGACGAACGTGAGCTTCCCGTGTATGGTGGCGATCGTGACTGCTGTGGCTTCCAGACTCGTCATGTCAGGCAAGGTTTCGAGAGAGTGAGTGAGGGAAGATCGCAGGTAGATTGCTGTACCTCCACCGCGCCGATTGTGGCGGTCAGTGCGGTATCCCACCATGTTGCGAATGTTGAAGGTTTGGGTGGGTCGCAGATGCGTTTCGGACAATAGTAGCACATCAATTTTGTGGTGTTCGACGAAGTCGGTGAGTTCTACTTTCTTGGGAGCGACGCCGTTGGCGTTAAAAAAGCAGAATGTAAGGTTTCTGTGTTGATGCCGCTCTTGATCCATGTTAGTCGGTGAAAAAGGCCATGATTCCTTCCAGTAGAGTGAGTAGTTTGGATAACAGATCCGGTGCGTCGTTGAATTTGCGGGCTGTATCTGCTAAGATGGCAAAGACGTTCTTCGTTTTTAGTAAGTTGATGATGGAGCCCATGTTAGATAGCGCGGCGATGATATCGGACAGTCCGAGGGCGTTGTCCGTGGATCGTTGCTGCTGTTGTTGCTGGCGAAGATCGTGCAGTCGTTGGCGCGCCGTGTTTTTCGGTCTAGTTGGTTGTTGCTGGGTTGGTGTTTGAAATAACGACGATGCAGCCGTCCAGGGTGTTCGGAGAGATGGGAAGTCCTTCGGAGTCGCCGCAAACGACGGCTGTGGTGGTTGTTGGGGCTCCTTGGATGGTGGAGGTCGCAGTTGGTAGGCGTGTATCGCCTTCTGAAATTCAGGGCAACCACGCCAAGTCCCAGGGTGGCCTTCTTGGCGACAGTTTGCGCAGATGGGTGGTTCTGTTCGTGGCTTGGTACAATCCTTTGCGTGGTGGTGGCCGCCACAGCGTACACACCTGACCGGCATCTGACAGTACCGGCCAGTGTGGTTGAATTTGAGGCATTTCTTGCACTGGGCAGGCCCATCAAGTGGCTTGTAGTCTTCCACCTTAATTCTGGTATGGAAGAGGTATTGTACGTCGTAGATGGTGCGGCTTTTCTGTCCATGTGGCAGAGATACACAGTAAGCCGACTGTGGAATCAGTTTCTTGGAGGTCAGGTCTCGTTTCTTGAACTGGTGTACGTTCGTGACTGTGAATTGCATGTGGCGAAGTTCGGCGGCGAGTTCGTCTTCGGTAATTTCCTCTGGGATATTCTTGAGGACCACTTGGAGTTCTCTGTCTTCTGCTGCTTGGTGGGTGAAATAGGGCATGTTGATGGAATGGAGGTAGTCCAGTGCTGCTCGTTGGTCTGCCAGCGTTTCAAAGTGGTATTTGATCTGATTATTTTTGTAGATCGCCTTGAGTGGTCCGCTGATCTTCTGCTTTAATTGAGCGTTTAGTTCCAGGTATTTTCCAGTGTAGTTGATTGTCACAGGTGGTATTCTCGGTTTCGGCGGCGGCGGAGCTGTGGCGTCCTGAGTATTTGTGTCGTTAGGCTGAGGCTGGTGTTGGTCTTCCATTGCTGGGTCCTGTTGCTGTAGTGGTGCGTAGTAGTTGGTGGTGGGTACAGCTCGTTGTTCCGTCTGCATGGGGGTATTTTCTTCGGCTTTCCTGCGTTTGGTGCCTTTCCGGCGGCGTCTGACTTCCTGGAATGGTGCATCAGAGTCGCTGGATTCGTCCTGATAGTCCATGGCATTGTGTTGTTCCGTCGGATTGTGACTCTTCGTTCGGCAGTCGTCAGAAGATGAGTTGGCACTGGTGGTTGGGCCGTCCTGCTCCCGCCGTCTTGCGAGTTCCTTTGCTCGTGCGTCGCGGTCGCGGCGGAGTTGTTCCAGTTTCTCTTGAATCATCGCAGTGCATAAGTCTTCAGGCGTGGGGGCCGGTGGGGCGGGGTGTCGCGGTCGAGCGCCCTGAGTGGTCCTGCTCGCGAGTTCTACCTCAGCCCTGTGTGTCTGTTCTGGCCTAGAGGAACGCGGGCTTGCCACCCGCGGGTGGGGCCCTGGCTCCTCGTCGTCCCCTACTCTATTCATCCTACAAGTGCGGCTAGTCCGCACTATCTTGCCTACACTCTATGTCGGTCCTATAACACGACAAATTGCTTAGTACTCGCTAAGAAGCAAGTGAATCGCAGAGTTTTGTAGCTCTCGATAGCGGCGAGTCGCACAAGGCTTCCACACGCACTACGATCGCTAAGGGACTCCAACCCTTTCTTGAGCAGAGAATCACAAGGCCCAGCCAGTGTCGCGGGCGGGCGCGGACGGCCGAGAGAGCGGCCGCCACTCTGCGCGCCGCCGCGCCGCGCCTCCCGCGCTTGCTACCGCCCAACGTCCGACAGCCTGTGCGGAGCAGCCCCAAACCTGCGCCACAACCGCCCGCGCCTTTCAAACCACCGAGGATGGGGCTACACACAGCCACACCACAGTCGCCAACCAGTCGCCACGGCAGCGCCGCAAACCACGGCCAAACTGCAGCTACCGCGCGCTACAGCCTGGGTCGGCCCGCCGAGAATCGCCGCCCCCGCCCAAATGCCGCCCCCACAGCCCCAGCCGACGACCCGCCACAATGGCCAAACCTTCGGCAAAACTCCCACACCGTCGCCGCGGCAGCCCGGCCAGCGCGGCCGGCGCCACAGCCACACAAGCCGAGGCGTGCGGCGATGACGGCCGTGCAAACGCGCCTCCGCCGCCCCATCGCCTTCCGTCGCCCTCCCGCCGTTTCCCGATCGGCCCGCAGCCGTCGGGCCACATCGCGCGCCGTCCTCCTCCTCTCGCCCGCCAACATTCACAGCCGTTTCTCAACAATTGCCCGCCGCAAACGGACGCCGCCTGCGCAACAGGCGCCGCCGCCCCTCGCCGCTTCCGACCCAACCCCTCGACCGAGGCAAACCGCAATCCGAATCTACAGACCAACCCAATCTGCCGTCAAGCACACACGACAGCCGACCTTACACGTTACGCGTTACACATTACGTTTACACGTCTACGTTAGGTTAGGTTAGGTGGACGTGGGTTAGGTTAAGGGGACTTGGGTTAGGTTAAGCGTCAAACTTAGGTTAAGCATTCAAACACGTCAGGCGTCAGAGGTTAGGTTAGGTTGGGTTAGGTTAGGTTAGGTTAGGTTAGGTTAGGTTAGGTTAGGTTAGGTTAGGTTAGGTTAGGTTAGGTTACACGTTAGGTTAAGGGGTCAGTGCTAGGTTAAGAAGCGTCAAACGTAGGTTAAAAAAGCGTTCAAACGTGAGGCGTGAGCCGGACAGCTTACCTTACGTAGACGTTAGGGGCTCACAGGCTGAGCTCACCTCGCCACACCACAGGTTAGGTTCGGTTCGGTTCGGTTCGCTCGGCTCAGCGTAAAGCGCCGAGGTCAGGGTTACGTTCGTTCACCTTCGGGCGCCACACTTTCGGTTGAAAGGTCGCGACGGGACGACGTCGGCAGGCACGCCGCAAACGAACAAAAACGTACAGACGACGTCGGAAACCGCCGACAGACGGGGGAGCAGCACGACCACGACCAGACACCGAGCGCGAACGAGACACACGCGAACCACCCCCACCGGCCAAAGGGCACCACACAACAACCCAGAGCACCACGTGTCGACACCAGAGCAACCCGCCGCTCACGCGACATGGCTGGCACCGAAGGGCAACCGCCCGCAACTGCGCTTTCCGCGCCGGCCCGGATGCACGTCGTGCTACAACAACACCACTACCGTACACAGCCGCTGTTCACAACATCACTATCAATGGCGCGCCCGCGGCTCGCCGCCGTCGCAGTCGCAGCCCCAACGCCAGCACTTTTGCACCACCATTCACACGCACCGCAACACAGCTCGCCGACACAGCCGAACAAAACAAACACCACACAACAACAGCAACAGCAACAACGCCGCCGCCTCTACTTGTGCCGACGACCCACCCCGCCGATGGCGCACCTTTCGCCAGCCGGCAATCGATACACACGCACCCACCCACCGGGGCCCAGTGCAAAAAAAAAAAAAAAAAAAAAACACACAAAAACAAAAAAACCAAACAACACAAACGACACGGGAAGCGCACACCGCCACTTCGCGCGCACGCCACCAACCAGTCGTCGTCTCAAAATAACAAACACAAACAAAATAAACTAACAACTAGGGCAACACAAAACAAAAACGCCTCGCACGAACCGCCCACAAAAAGGACAAGCACACGCACAGCCTCTGCTGACGACCACGACGCAGCGGCACGCTGCTCCTGTCCCGCGCCCCGCGCCCCACTCGATTCACAACTCACGCGACACCGTCAACGACGGGCTCGCTTCCCGCAACCTACCACCTTTCCGCCACGACGCACAGCCCCAGCCCCACCCGACGACGCCCGTGGCAACGACTGCACTTTCACCACCGCCTCCCCCTTCCCCCCCAAAACACACACACACACACAGCCAGCCAAAAACGCACTCGCGACCCACACATGCACGTGCATCGGCACACGCCAACCAGTCAACGTCGACAACCACACGCAAGGCTCGAAACGAAACCGGCGTCCTTCCACGTTGCCATCAAGCTACGCGACACAAGACACAAGGAACCAACACAACAGCCGGCCCCACTAATTCCCACTCTCACGCCGCAAAAAGCACACCGAAACCGCCAAACGCACGCACATTCCCCTTCGCACTGACACCACCGATCGGCTCGCTACCACACACCTCTCGGCAGCCGTTTCACGCCAATTCGCCACACCGCCCACACAGTCGACAAGCGCCCGCCCTGTACGGCACACGCAACGACGCAGCGCAGCAAAGGGCGCCCGCAACACATACCTCTCCGCCGCCCGACGCGCCAACCGCCACACCACACCGCCAGCCACTCGCAAATTGTGCACTGCCACCAGCCACACGTCCAACACGCCGCGCCGCCTCCGGCCACCCGCCAGGGGGCGCTCACGTCCGCGACAACAGCGCGGCCCGCCGGGCCGGGCCGGGCCGAACCGAACCGAGCCGCCGCTGCTCTGCACTCGGCACGGCCACACCCTGCTGCAGACCGGGCTCGTCCCTCTGTACGCGTCTGCCTGCGCATCAACACAACACGACCTTTTTTTTTTTTTTTTTCTCTCTACCGCCATCCCTCCTTCTCGCGTTTTACTCGTTGTTGCAGCAGCGGCGCACACCTACACATCCACAGCCCCAGCCGAGCCGGCCTCACCTCAGGGCCCGCCGCCAGCGTCTCCTCCTCGGGCACAGGTGCGGTGCTGTGGCCGCCCATCCAACCGCATTGCTGGCCGTCCAGCCACCAGGCGTTCCCACTGCCGCGAGCCACGCCGCGCACCGACCCTGCTGCAGAAAACGAAGCATAGCCAGAGACCGACCGATACACAAAGCAAGCCGTCGCCTCGCCTCTTGTCCTTCCTGCCTTCCTTCCGCCCCCGCCCTTCTCACACCACCGCCTCTCCACTTTCGCCCCCCCCCCCCTCCTTTTTTTTTTTTTTTTTTTTTTTGTTTTCTTCTTTCTTTCTTTCTTTCTTTCTTTCTTTGGCCCTCTCTCCTTCCCGCCATGGCGGTTACGGCACCGCCTGCAGCGGCAGATTTTTTGCGCCCACACGCCTACTCCTACCACCATTAACCTTGCCCTGCCCTGCCCATCAACGTCGCAGTCGAACCGACGCTTGCCAACACACTGCCCACGTTCCTTTCTCTTTTCGGCCTACGCCCATTACGCGCCGCCGCCACAGCACCTTCCCTTCCCACAACACACCGACGTCATCACACGCACCCAAAACAGGGGCCACGACCGTGTTCCTCGCCCACTCCCATCCCGCACGGTACGCACATTCCCAACTACTACCGCGCACCCTCCCTTTCCAATCTGTGTGTCTCTGTGTCTGTGTCCTGTCCGCGCGTGACGCCTCTCAACATCCGCCGTCCCCCGTCCCGTTTTCGCCCCCATGCCGTCGTCGCGCCGCCTCCTCCCCGTCCACCGCCGCCCCTGTCCGCCCCGCACCACACCATACACCGCTGCTTGTCCCGGCCGTTGCCACCAAAGGCGCCGACCGCAAACGCGCCACGCCGCAGCCCCCGTGCGTCTCGCGCTCGCTTGCATCTCCGTGCCGACGCTGCCTCTCTTCCCACTCGCACTCGACCTCGACAACACAGTCTTTGGCTCCGCCACTGCGTGTTCCGGTGGTACGCACGCTGCAACACGTATGTATTCATTACCAGAGCGATGGCGAGGCATGACAGCATCTCTGTCTGACCAGAGAGTTCTTTATCGCTGCTAGTCGGCGCTTGGACCGCGCCAGACGACAGTAGTGGCACGCACCGGGTCGCCAGGAACAGTTGTTATATATATTGTAGCGCGAGTCGGGAGAGGTAGTAGTCGGTCGACAGTAGTAGCGGGTGGACGGTTGTACTGAGCGGGCGTCGGCGGCGTGCTCTGCTCGTCTCGCGACTCTGGTCACGGTTCGGGACGATGTATAGTATATTGTGTTATAATCAAAAAGGTGGTGTGACGCTGCATTGCGCAAATCTGATAACGTATGTTCATTGTACTTCTTTTGTTCAACAACAAAAGCCCCACTATTACTTTTTTTCTAAAGTAACTTTTGTCTCTTAACGAAAAACATTCACTTTTTAAAGACTACTTCCTATGGCATTTCCCTCCAAGGAGTGCAATTAATTACCAGCCAGCACTCATTCATTGCACACAGCTGTGTAAGGGGTATCTACAATTGAGGAGCGGATATAAATGAAATTTTTTTGTTTTTTTTTTGTGTGTGTGTTGTAACCTCCCAGCAAAATTTAAAATAATGGACAATGTTATTTACGGATGCTAATGGACATTGCGCTAATTGTAACCTCGCCCACAATGAGAGGTATTGAAAATGGCAACAAAAATGTGAAATTCGCAATCTGACTCAAATATAAAGTCTTCACACAACATTTACAAAAGTCCGTTCAGTGACAAGAAACTTCAATTAAACCGAAATATCGGTCTTTGGCCCTGTGCAAAACAATCAGAATTAAAGTCTTACCTCCGAATAAATGGATGTCACATTTCTGCTCTGGTTGTTGCGCAGCGCTTGGAGGAACTGCATTGCAAATAATAATATTCTCTTTTTTTGTGATTTTAGTGACATTTTTCTTCAAAGACGTGGAATGAAATGTGAAGTGCAACGAACTCTTTAGTTCAATAAAAAATTAAATGTTTGAAAAATGCTTTTGAAATAAAGATTATTATTGGGGAACTTGTTGGAGAATAATTACAATTTTTCATTATCTAATGATTATATTAATTAACAGTATACCTTATTCACCATCTTGACCAGTGTTGCCGACCGCCTACATCACACAACCGCACTCGGCTGCTACTACTGACCGACCGCTCTGCATGACGACTATTAGCGTACTGCACGCGACGACTACTGACAGAGTACAGCCCTCAACTACACAGAGCTACGGACTCGCAACGACTACTGACAGACTGACTGACTGAGAACCGCTCGCAACACTCGCGCAGTCCAGCGCAAACTCTCTGGTCACAGATGCTACAATGTCTCGCCATCGCTACTATGTTACATACGTGTTTCAGTGTCTTTTTCATTGGGGTAACGATCTTTGGCTCTTTTTATTCTGAATACAGGGCCAAAGGTCAACGCTGCTGCCCTTATACAATTTATCAGGTTTCATTATGTCTGTTGCAATGTTACATACGGTTCACTCTTTCATTAATATTATCGTTGGGTTTGTTTTGTAGGGACGTTAACATTCTGGCACATTTTTATTATCATCGGACTCTCTGCTATTTGTGCAGGGAGGTTATACCTGGGTCCATTTCCATTTCCATTTACATTTTAATATTGATAGACTTTTTGTTTTCTTTTTTGTTTCTTGTTGTTTTTTTTTTTTTTTTTGTTTTGTTTTTCCCGCTCTCACCACCACCGCCGCATCACGCCTTCCGTTTTCTTGGTTTCTTTTCTGTTCTTCAACATCACCGCGCCCCATTTCCACACCACAGCCATCAGCCTCCAAGACGGGCGGGCGCAGTGTGCCATTTCCGGCGCACAAGCACACCCGTACGGTACTCTCCTCGCCCCCACGCCACCAACAACACAGCGACCACGCGGCTTTCAGGCATGGCACGGCACGGCACGGCACCGGCGAAATGCGCCGCCCCCGCCCCTCCGCGCATCCGTCCGTCTCGCCACGTTCACTGACAGCCGCGTCTGCGGCTACACCACGACAACCACAACACAACACCGCTCCCCTCCCTGGCAACTCACATTGTTTTTCTCCTCCTCTTTTGCACAAACCACAACGCCGAGCACAGGCGCAAGCCACCCACACCGCGCCCCTCCCCGTCCCGTCTTTGGCCGCCGCTCCTCGTTTCCTCGTTTGCCCCCTCCCATCTCCCGAAATGCCATGCCAGCAGCGTTACGCATGCCCCTCCCCTGTCCACACAACACTACCGCCTAACGAACAGCCTTTTCCGGGCCACATGCAGGGCACGCCCACCTCCAAACACTGCCAATTCACGGACGCACACACACACTTTCCCGACACCTTTCTGTACGGAGGGTGCGTCATCTCGACCGTGACAGAGTGACGGCAACTATCGACGATCCATTTCCCCCCACTGGTAAAACATGTCCACTAACACCTACATACATCATTCAAGTACACAGACAATAGCATACACACAATGGGAGGGCACACGAACATGGACGGCACGGCACTGTCATACACTCTTCCTCAGAACCATATCAACAAACGTTACGTACATCCGGGAAAGCGAAAGCGAACGCGAAAGCGAAAGCAAAAGCAAAGGCAAAGCCCAATGCAGCCGTCAAAGGTAACGTTCACCACGGCAGACACTTGCAGCCGCGCCGCCGTTAAACGCATTTCAGTGCGGCTCCAATACGCCTCCGACACGGGAACGTTCCGTTGCTCTACGAATGCGTTTCCTCCCCTTTTTCCCTTCCTCTCTCTTTTGCCCCCCCTCCTTGCACTCTTGCCTCATTCCTCACGTTCTGCCCAGACATTCGACCGATCAAAGTCAACCTTTCGTTACCGTTCTCAGCGCGACGGTGTACAACAGTATGACGGGTGTGCCCAAGACTTCGGTTCAGTTGCGTGACGCCGGTCTATCGCGCCGATCGACAGTTACTCAGGGGGCGACGGATCGGACCACGTCACCGACACACAAAACACTTTCAAACAAACAAATACATACCGGATGGACACAGACAAACACGTGTACAGACATTCGCCAAACAAACGACCGCCGCCGCCGCCGTCGTCGTCTAGCGTGCATCTTGAATGACGACATCGGTGTGCGTGCGTCGTACGCAATCAGTCAGACACGGCTATCAAACATCAGAGTCGAATGGTACATCATCGTGCGTGTCGCCGTACACGTACAGTACAATACAACAACAAAACAATGCGTCTTAATGGCACGTTCATTTCAACGTCACTCACACACCTCCACGCTGCAGTTACGTCGCACCATTGTCAAACTCGGCGTACAGCAAAGGGAATAGTGGGCGGCAAAAAAAACCAAACAAAAACATTTCACATTTCACCCTCGCCATGTATGATGTGCAAAAAAACAAACCCGCAAACGGCCGTCGTTACGGTGACACAAAAGTCGCCGATCACACTGTCCCCCCTCGCAGACGGGTAACACACACACACACACACACACACACACCAACAACACCAATGGGTCAAAAACCACGCCAACGAGGCGTGCCACCATTCCACGCCACGGCGACCAACCTCGTGGCCGTACCCCGCGCAACACGCTTTGACGCGCCCCCCCACCCACAATCAAAATGCACACATACATCACAGCCGTCCACACAAACAACAACAACAATTCCGCCCTTCCCGCAAAAGGCAAGTTGGTGGCCCTGAAAAGGGCCGTTTTGCCGCTCTCGCAACGGAGGAGCCTTCTCCATCCTTCCTTCCATTCCAGAGCCACCTCCTTACTTGGAGCTCGTGTACTTGGTCACCGCCTTCGTGCCCTCGCTCACGGCGTGCTTGGCCAGCTCGCCAGGCAGCAACAGCCGCACAGCGGTCTGGATCTCGCGGGACGTGATGGTCGAGCGCTTGTTGTAGTGCGCCAGGCGAGAAGCCTCGGCCGCAATGCGCTCGAAAATGTCGTTCACGAAGCTGTTCATGATGCTCATCGCCTTCGACGAGATGCCCGTGTCAGGGTGCACCTGCTTCAGCACCTTGTAGATGTAGATGGCATAGCTCTCCTTCCTCTTGCGCTTCTTCTTCTTGTCGCCAGCCGACCGAGTCAGCGCAGGACGCGCCCGAGCAGACAAAGGCCACCACGCGCCCAGGTAACGGAGCGGGCGGCCCCGCGCAGGTACAATGCGCCGAGGCGCGAGGCGAGCACAATGGCCCGGCCGCGTCACCCGGCCCGTCGCGGGAACAAAGCCGCGACGCAGGTACCTCGCCAGCACCGGCGGCCGCCGTGCAGCGCGCTGCTGCGGGCACGCCGCGGCATGAGAATGCAACGGCGGGCGGGCAGCAGTGCGCGGACGTGGCTGACGCCGAAGCTACCACACCACACGACGATGACGGTTTCCAGAGGCCCAAAAGAACCGCCGGCCGCTCCCCTGTGCTGCACACAACCTCCCCGGTAGCAACAAGTAACAGGTTCTCCCCCATAGAAGACCCCCCTCACACACAGGACAACACCATCCAGCCAACCGACACAGACGGAGACACGGAGGAGAGACGATATAGGATCCCTCCTCTTATAATCCATTACAATAAATCGTACTCGGAGTTGTATAACGACATCAATGAAACTCTCGGCGAAAACAAATTCACTGCAAAAACAACCGGGGAGGACCAACTCAAGATCACACTAAAGACAGTCGACGATTACAAAGCGGTGAAGGCCATGCTAAAAGAAAAGCAAACTCACTTCTATACCTTCCCCATAGCGGCCAAAAAGCCAATAAAAATAGTGTTCAGGGGCATGCCGCACAAGACGGACACAGAGGAAATAAAACATTACTTGGAAAGGGAAGGTTACGAAGTGAGCTCGGTCGTCAAGACAAACCCTAGACGACCGTGGCCGCTACACACAGTCACCCTACCAGACTCCGCCCAGAATCGAAAGATATGGGAAGTGACAATGATCATGCGAGTAACAGTCACGCCGGAGAAACTGAAGAAAAGATCGGGCCCAGGGCGATGTTTCAATTGCCAAAAAGTAGGGCACATGGCTAGGGACTGCGACATGCCTATGAGGTGTGTCAGGTGCGGTGAAAAGCACAAGTATGAGGAATGCCCGGTACCGCAGGGGGAGGGCAAGGAGAAGTGCTGCAATTGTGCAGGCGCGCATCCTGCCAGCTACCTGGGGTGCCCGGAATTCCGCAAAGCTAGGGACCGCCTAAGGGGAAAGCAACCACAGACAGCAGGGGCAAAGCATCGCACCGCACCTCCACCACCGCCACCAAGCCGATATCCAAGATCCACAGCGACAAGGGTATTTCAATCCAGAACATACTCGTCAGCTGTCAGTGCCCCAACTCGCCCTCCACCACACAACCAGGTTCCTGTCAACGGAGAATCGCCTAGGGAAGCCCCCCCCTACTCACTAGAGCCCAGTCTGCGTGACACGACACAGAACGTCTCGGTAGAACACCTAGCAGCGACCATAAAGGCCCTTCAGGCTCAGGTGAACCAACTGGCAAATATCTTGGCCACCATGACCCAACACCCCGCCGAGCACTTATCGGCAGCAAAGCAGGCGCCGTCATCGGCGATGACTTCAGGAAACCCCACCCCCCGACATGGATAGACGACCTAACATACAAGGTCTAAAAATGTGCGTCTTCAACGCAAACGGTCTATTCCAGCAAGCCCTCGAATTCAGGGAATTCATAAAAGAGGAAGACATTGACATATGCTTAGTGGCCGAAACACACCTGAAGCCAGGTGTAAGAGCATCTGTAGCTAACTACAACTGCTACAGACGCGATCGGCCTACCGCTGGAGGCGGGGTTGCAGTATATGTCAAACGAGGTATTAGACACCATCAAGTGTACCCACCAGCAACTCGCCAAATTGAAACAGTCGCAATAGAAATTGCCACTGTAACAGGGCCCCTCACAGTCGTTGCAGCCTACCGCCCCCCTTCCCAAACGTTAGAAGAAGAGGACATAGCTGCACTAGGGAGAATAAGAGGCAAACTCCTAATAGGAGGAGACCTCAATGCCAAGCACGCAGACTGGCACTCACGAGTAAGCAACAGAGCTGGTCGACAACTGCAACGACTCGCGCGCACCCACCAGTTTCAGGTATGGGGCCCCGAGGAGCCCACCCACTTCCCAAACAACGGAAACAGGGCGGACGTCCTCGACATCGCACTCACGAAACACGTCACGGGTTTCGTGTCTGCCAGTTCGATAAACAGGATGTCGTCGGACCACAATCCAGTTATCCTAGAGGTCGACATGGGAGAATGGCTCTCGCTCCCACAGCGCACCACAAATTACAAACGAACAAACTGGGAACAGTTCAGCAACGGAATAGCTGCTGAACTTGCCCAAGCCCCGCCTCCAACAGCAGAGACTGCTGAACAAGCGCTGGACGACTTCACTAAAGCGATCCTGCAAGCAGCTGAGGAAGCAACGCCTGCGCCAGCGGGAGCCCCCCGCTCCAGGCAGCTCCCACAGCACCTGCTTGCCCAAATAAGACACAAAAATAGGATCGCCAAAGAATGGAAACTTACTAGGAACAAAACCACAAGGAGGCTGCTCAACAGACTACAAAGAGAGTTGAAAGTTACACTCACTGAGTATCGCAACCAGCAATGGTCAGAACGACTATCAACTCTCAAACTAGATGACCACAGCTTGTGGCAAGCCACAAAGCAGTTCACGAGAAGACGCGCAAAAATGCCCCCTCTGCATGGTGAACGTGGACTGCAATTCAGCACTGAAGACAAAGCAAATGCGCTAGCAGACGTGTTCGAAAAACAATTTACGCCAGCAGAGGTACAAGACAGAGAACACGTCGCAATCGTCCGCAGACAACTGGCCACCTTTTTAGAGGCAGACGACGATGAGGAATACACGCCGATCTTCAGTTCCGAAGACGTGGCGAGTGTCATCAAATCGCTGCCAACAAAAAAGGCACCAGGCCACGACCAGCTCACCAACGAACTATTAAAACATATCCCGCCCATGGCAATAACACACTTAACAGATATACTTAACGAAATTACGCGATCGCTAAAATTCCCGACACAGTGGAAACACGCTGAAGTAGTCTCGATCGCAAAACCTGGAAAAGACCCGGTGTTCCCGCAACACTACAGACCAATTAGTCTACTGCCTACCCTCAGTAAACTATATGAGCGCCTCCTCTTAGTACCGATACAGGATCACATCAGTAGAGAGCAAATCCTGCCCAAATTCCAGTTTGGGTTTCGCCCACATCATTCGGCCCCCCAACAAATAATGAGGGTGGTTGAAGCAGCCACAGAAAGCTTCAACCGCAAAGGCTACTGCGGGATAGTCTTACTAGACGTGGCAAAAGCCTTTGATTCTGTTTGGCACACCGGGCTACTCCACAAAATGTACACCCAGGGCTTCCCCGGAAAGATTGTGAAACTTATAAAAAGCTATCTCTCCGGTAGGACATTCTCCGTAAAAGTAGAAACATCACTGTCAAGCAGGAGAAGAATACATGCAGGGGTACCACAGGGTTCGGTTCTTGGACCAACCCTGTACAGTCTCTACACTGCAGACATACCAACCACACAACACGTACAAACAGCACAGTATGCTGATGACACTGCATTCTTCTCCTGCTCAACAAACAGGAACCTGGTCACGAGACGTCTTCAAACCGCCCTGAACAAGACAGACGAATGGGCCAAACAATGGCGAATCTCACTTAACTCCGAGAAAACACAAGCCATGCTGATGACTAGACGTCTCGGTAAACGCCGCCCCCCCAGAAGACCCTACCAAATGCTGCACCTGCAGGGCCAAAACCTCCCCTGGAGAAACTCTGCGAGGTACCTCGGTGTGACACTAGACAAGCGTCTGACTTGGAAGTGCCACATCGAGGAGGTTCGCAAAAAGGCCCTAGGCAGGATGCAGATCCTTTACCCAATACTCAACAGTACAAGTTCCCTTGACCCGAGCACAGGAGTAGCCGTATATCGAAGTCTAATTAGACCGATACTGGAGTATGCGTGCCCAGTATGGGGTTACGCTGCTAGATCGACGGTAGAACGGCTACAAAAAATTCAAAACAGAGCGCTCAGAAGAGCCCTACACACACCGCCGCGCTTCCCGACGGAAGACCTCCACATAGCGGCCGACATTGTAAAATTAAACACGCGATTCCGTACCCTGGCGGAGCAGTTCTACGCCAACGCGGAAAGGTCGCCAAACGATTTAATAAACTCACTTGGTCGGTACAATAACGTACCAGACCGATACAAAAGACCAAAGGCATTACTCGTAGCTTAAAATAAAAAAAAATAAAAAAATATATAAATAAATAAATAGAAAACAAAAAAGCCGTCACCACTAGAGTGACAGAAGAGAAACACATAATACTCTAAAGAACAGAATTAACAAAAGATAGGCACATCCAAAAACTAACCAAAAATTGAAGGAAATGTCCGAATAGGACAAAAACCTTCGCAGTAAACATCCTCTCTCTAAAGACAGAGGAAGAAATTAGAGTGTGCTGCTGCTGCTGCGCCGGCGGGCATTCTCTGCCCACAAAGAAGACGGCCGCCGCGAGAAGCCGACAACGAAGAAGAGGAGAAGGAGGAGGAGGCGGAAGCGCGCCAGCGCTGAAACCCCCGAGACGCCGAACAAAGCAGCAGCGCCCCGCCACAACGCGCAGCCGGCCCCTCCACCCGCCAGTGGCAGAGGTGGTGGGGGGGGGCCCTCGCGCGAGCAGGAGGGACGCCACTCAGCAGGCAGCAGCGGTGTGGACAACATCGCCGCGCTGATGGAGGAAGCGGAGTCACGCTTCCGGATGGCTCTCCACGCGGAAATGGAGGCTGCCTGCCACCTGCTGAGGGAAGCCTTGGCTCTCCGCCTTCAATGTGATGGGCCGACGGCACACACCAGCGCGTCCGCGGCCACGCAGACCGAAGACACCACCACAAAGAAGAAGAGGATGGTCATCAACCGCGCCAGTCAGACCACCGACGGCGCCTCAACCATCCCCACAGAAGCCAACGTGCGTGTCGATGAGGGCACCCAGACGTCGTCCAAACGGTGCAAGCGCCATCGAAGCGCCCAAACCGAGACGACGGATGCGGCGACCATCGGCACGCAAACCGAAGTGGCAGCCACGGAGCCCACCAGGTCTCCATGGAAGCTGCACAAAATCGAGACGACAACGAGCAGCAAACCTCTCACTCCGAGTTCTCCCTCCCCAGAGGTAGAGGACCTCAGAGTGAGAGAAGAAAGAAGAAGAAGGGAGCGAGAGGCGGAACACGAAGCCGCCCTCGCCCACCGGGAACGGCAGCGCCAACTACAATGGCGGCTCCGTCACGGAAAATAAAGAGAAGGTCCATGACAAGCAGTTCTGGCCGGGTTTTGCAGGTTTTCCTTGGCCGCTAAGGTGAATACCGGAACTGTCCCCAACAAACTCCTGCAAAGAAATTCCCAATTGGGAGATATCCACCCCTTTCCCAGCACCCCAGCAACCAAAACAATAAATTGTGCCAAAACAGCATAAATACAACCCTTGGCTGAAAAGAGCCCAAGCATGCTCTATAACAGCCCGCCCTTCTCCATCCGAGAAGGGAATGAAATGTGCTAAAAAAAAAAAAAAAAAAAAAAAAAAAAAAAAAAAAAAAAAGCTGCGCCGGCACGCACTCCGCTGCTCGACTCGCTGCCGCTCGCACCGGTCGTTTTCGTTTCCGTTTCGTGTGCACCGTCGCTAGCCCATCGCCATGTCCGGACGCGGAAAGGGAGGCAAAGTCAAGGGCAAGTCAAAGTCCCGCTCAAGCAGGGCTGGGCTCCAGTTCCCGGTCGGCAGAATCCACCGCCTCCTGCGCAAGGGAAACTACGCAGAGCGCGTCGGCGCCGGGGCGCCCGTCTACCTCGCCGCCGTCATGGAGTACCTCGCGGCTGAGGTGCTCGAGCTGGCCGGAAACGCGGCCCGCGACAACAAGAAGACGCGCATCATCCCGCGCCACCTGCAGCTTGCCATCCGCAACGACGAGGAGCTCAACAAGCTCCTGTCGGGCGTCACCATCGCACAGGGTGGTGTCCTGCCCAACATCCAGGCCGTCCTGCTGCCAAAGAAGACCGAGAAGAAGGCCTAAAGGAGGCCAGGCAATCGCAGCGCCGCGTGCTCCCCTGCACGCAACGCGCTTTGCCGGCTCGGCCCACAACAATCGGCCCTTTTCAGGGCCACCACACACACCTACGTCCAAAGCAAAATTTCAGTCGTCCTCGCCGCACCTTGTTTTGTTTTAACTTTGCACTGTCACAGCACAGCCGCCGCCGGCGCACGTCCGCCATCTTGTCGTCCACACAGCCCGTGTGGCCCAACACACACACACACACACACACACACACATTTTGCACGGTCGCAGTCGCCTTCCAAACCGACAACGGCAGCAATAATGACCATTGTTAAAGGGAGGCGTGTCGACACACCGCCCTCCACTCCCGCGCGCAACGGCCGTCGACACGAACGAAACAGCTGATCCGGCCGCCTATGCCCACACGCCTTGCCTCGGAAACCCCAACGCCGCCGCAAACAAACACACAGAGACAAACCACGCAAGCAAATAATCACCGCCTCTCGCACAACAACACACAGCCCGCCATCTCCGTCGCGATCGATACAAAGACACACAATAACAAACACACAAACGAAGCAGCTCCACACACAGCCAGCCACATGACACGTTTCCTTTCCTTCTCCCCTCCCAGTCACATCACGTCGCTCAAACGGAAAGAAAGAAAGAAACAAACAAACAAACAACACAGCGCACACACGCAGCAACAACACAGACTCTTTCGCACTTTTCAACTTCCGAACAGTGTGGTGGCCCTGAAAAGGGCCGTTTTCTAGTCTCTCCCACCCACAAGCACGGCCGCGGGAAGGCCAGCGCCCGCTGCGACGCAGCCTAACCGCCGAAACCGTACAGGGTGCGCCCCTGCCTCTTCAGGGCGTACACCACGTCCATGGCCGTCACAGTCTTGCGCTTGGCGTGCTCAGTGTACGTCACCGCGTCGCGGATCACGTTCTCCAGGAACACCTTCAGCACCCCGCGGGTCTCCTCGTAGATCAGACCAGAGATGCGCTTCACGCCGCCCCTGCGAGCCAGGCGGCGGATGGCGGGCTTCGTGATGCCCTGGATGTTGTCGCGCAACACCTTGCGGTGCCGCTTGGCGCCACCCTTGCCGAGCCCCTTTCCTCCCTTGCCGCGGCCTGTCATCCTTCCTTCCTCGGGCAAAGCAAAACGTGCACAAACAGCAGCTGCAGCGGCTGGCGAGTCGGCTACGGTCTGCGCCCAGCGCGCCCGCCGCCCCCCTATATAGACTCTGGCCCGCCCTCCCCCCACCACGCGCAACCGAGGGCATATAAGCGCAGCACGGAGGCGCGCGGGCCCGTTGTCAAGGCAGCACCGGACGCCGCGCCGCACCTAACCTCCACGCACGCCGCTCCGCTACCGCTACCGCCATGGCCCGCACAAAGCAAACGGCCCGCAAGTCCACCGGCGGAAAGGCGCCGCGCAAACAGCTCGCCACCAAGGCGGCGAGGAAGAGCGCGCCCGCCACCGGAGGCGTCAAGAAGCCCCACCGCTACAGGCCGGGCACCGTCGCCCTGCGAGAAATCAGGCGCTACCAGAAGAGCACAGAGCTGCTCATCCGCAAGCTGCCATTCCAGCGCCTAGTGCGCGAGATCGCCCAGGACTTCAAGACCGACCTGCGCTTCCAGAGCTCCGCAGTCATGGCCCTGCAGGAGGCCAGCGAGGCCTACCTCGTCGGCCTCTTCGAAGACACCAACCTGTGCGCAATCCACGCCAAGCGCGTCACCATCATGCCCAAGGACATCCAGCTCGCGCGCCGCATCCGCGGCGAGCGCGCCTAAACCGCGCCGCGGCACCGCACCGCACAAACAAAAACGGCCCTTTTCAGGGCCACTAACATCTCTCCGTCGCGAGCAAACTTTGTCGGTCGCCTGCCTCTCGCCCCGCAACCCAAAAACAAAAACCACCACTTCCCGTCCGTCCGCCACACCCGCTCACTCTGCCTGCCTGCTAGCAGCGCGCAACAATCACACATCATCCCTCCCCGGCGCTCAAAGCGCACAATACCCAACGGCCGACGTCACACCGCACGGGTGGCTGGCCGGCCGCCGCTTTCGTTTCGAAAACAAAACAACCCGCACTCCACTCCGACGGCCAACGGCCAGGCAGGCGCGCTCGCTCGCTCTACACGCCACCGAAATCCCCGCCGACTCCTTCCGCATCTCAACGTGCCCCCCGTTGCAAAACATAACACACACACACACACACACACACACACACACACACACACACAAAGGAACAAAACAAAACAAAGACCAGACACGACTCGACAAGACAGACATCCGAGAAGAACGAACGCAGGCAAGCCAACCAACGTATTCAAACAAAACAACGTGACAGAAAACCAACCGTCGGCCGCCGCCACAAACACGGCGACAATCAACCACGACAACAACAACAACAACAACACCGCTTACCGCTACCGCCGCCCACACCCGCCACCGACCCCCGCAATCCAACCACCACGGCACGCAAACAGCATCCCCACGGGCATACAGAAACGCCAGACAGACACCCACACCAAACGCAACACGACAATCAAAACCTTCCCCGACGTGCTTTGATGGCCCTGAGAAGGGCCGTTTTGGGCCGCGCGTCTCTTGCGCGCCACTAGACGACGACGGGGGGTGGGGACGACGGAGTCAAGCGCCAAACCCTTCCTTTCCCATCTCTTTCTCCTCTACTCTACTTCTTCTTCTTGGGCGAAGCCTTCGCCTTAGACGGCGTCGTCGCCTTCTTCGGGCGCGGCGCCTTCGGCTTCTTCGTCGGAACCTTGGCGGCCTTCTTCGCCTTCGACGGCGACTTGGCCTTGGCCGGCTTGGCCGCAGCCGCCTTCTTCGCACCCGCGGGAGCGGCCGACGCCGCAGACGCCTTCTTGGCGGCGCCCGCCTTCCGACCGGTCGCCGCCTTCACGCCACCAGCCTTCTTTGCGCCGGCCGCACGGGCGCCCTTCTTCTCCTTGCTGGCCGGAGCGGCGCGCTTCTTCTTGGCACCGCCGGCACGAGCCTTGCCGCCCTCGGCCGCCCCCCCGCCGCCGGCGCCGGCAAGCTTGAACGAGCCGGACGCGCCCTTCCCCTTCGTCTGCACCAGCTCGCCCGCCACGACGGCCGACTTGAGGTACTTCTTGATAAACGGCGCCAGCTTCTCCGCGTCCAGCTTGTAGTGCGCGGCTATGTACTTCTTGATCGCCTGCAGCGACGACCCGCCGCGCTCCTTCAGACTCTTGATGGCGGCCGTCACCATCTCAGAGGTGCGCGGGTGCGCAGGCTTGGCGCGCGGCTTCTTCGCAGACGACGCAGACTTGGCCTTCTTCGTAGTGCCGGTGGCGGCGGGTGCCGCAGCAGTCTCGTTCGTAGCCGCCTGATCTGCCATTTCGACGACGCGCGTAACACACAGCGAGAGCGAGCGGGACGGCAGGCACGCAAGCACAGCACAGCAGCAGAGCAGAGAATCGCTGTCGCATCATGGTGTAGTGTCCTCCAGGTTGACACTACTGGTGTGTGGGTGAAGTTCTGGTAGAATCGCTCTACCCTTCCTTCAACAAGTGGGACATCAGTGTCCTTCCAGGTTTTTCTTAGAGAGAAGCTTTTGGGTGTCTATGCTGCCCTGCTTCGTGGGCAATTTGATAATTGATGCTTGCTGCGGTTTTTTTTTTTTTTTTTTTTTTTTTTTTTTTTTTTTTTTTCCGCAGCAGATGTGGCTAGGCGCTACTTGTTACGTAGCAATGTCTTCTAATCTGGTAGGGCGGCAACGTCTGCTGGCCGTCTCAGCAGGTCCGGCCAGCGGAGTGTGCGTCGCCAGTGTGGACGTTGTCCCAGATTCCTTATCAGCGGGTTGGTGGATGTACCCGCTTTGTTGTAGAAGTTTGTGGCCGCTTCTTCGAACCGCCTGCGTAGCGGTTCGATGTCTGCGACCACGTGAGTGTCCTCCGTCGGGAAGTCCCTTGGGAGGTGAAGAGCTAACCTGAGAGCCCTGTTCTGCAGTTTTTGCAGCCGCTCCAGGTTAGTTTGCGCCGTGTTGCCCCACACTACCGCCGCGTATTCGAGGAGAGGTCGAATTACGGACTTATATAGCGTGAGGCCGACGCAGGTAGGCAGCGTCGTAGTGGGGTTTAGCAGTGGGTAGAGGAGTCTTAGTCTACCCAGTGCTTTGCCCCTGATGCTCTCCACGTGTGGCCTCCAGGTGAGGTGCCGGTCCAGTGTGACGCCCAGGTACTTCGCAGTACCGTTCCACGGGACCGGGACGCCTCGGACCGAGACTGTGGGCGCGTCGTCCTTGACGTGTCTCGTCGCAATGACGATGGCCTGGGACTTCTCCCCATTGTAAGCCAGGCGCCATTTTTTCGCCCAGTCAGTGAGGGCGTCGGTGGCCGTCTGAAGTTTCCGCTGCAACGCCTCGACGCATCTGCTGCGGCTGTACACGGCCGTGTCGTCCGCATACAGCGCCAGGTTGACGTGGGCTGTGCGCGGTGGGTCGGCCGTGTACAGAGAGTAGAGCGTCGGCCCAACGACCGAGCCTTGAGGTACACCCGCGAGTATACGACGCTCCGTGGAGATTCCACTGTCTGCTCTGACGTGGAACGTTCTGCCCTCGAGGTAGCTCTGTAAGAGCTTCACGTGCGACACCGGGACGCCCAGGTCAAATAGTTTGAACAGGAGGCCCCGATGCCACACGGAGTCGAAGGCACGCGACACGTCGAGCAGGAGAGCGCCGAAATACTCGCGTCGGTCGATGGCACCGAACGCCTCCTCTGTTAGGCGCAGCAGCTGGTGTGTCGTGGCGTGTTGACTCCTGAAGCCAAACTGTTCGTTTGGTAGGAGTTGTTCTGCCTCGATGATCGCCCGCAGGCGGACCAGATACAGGCGTTCGAATATTTTCGAAAGTGCTGGAAGCAGGCTGATTGGCCTGTAGTTTTTCGCCCTTCGAATGTCCTTCCCTGGCTTGGGGAGGGCTACTATTTCAGCATGCTTCCAGCACGACGGGAACTGTTTGCTGAGCAGCACCTGGTTGAAGGTTGACGCGAGGACGTCGGCTGCCGTGTCTGGTAGCTGCTTCAGCATTATGTTCGTTACGTCATCTGGTCCACCTGCTTTTTTTGCATTTAGGTGGCGAAGTTGCAGCTTGACTTCGTCGGCTGAGATCGGCGGAATGGCGTCTTCTACCTCGTCATACTCCGCATCGAGGAAGACGGGGAGGCGTTCTTCTACCATCTGGATGTGGGCGGCGTCTATCGGGTCGTCGACCGGAGTGAAATTCGCGGCGAACGCGTCCGCTAGGGCTTCTGCCTTCGCGTTCGGCTCGCTCACGAATTCGGCTCCCACTTGCAGCGGCGGAATCCGTTGCATACGGCGCAGGTAGCCTTTTACGGCTTTCCACGCCGAGCCGTCATCGATGTTTAGTTGCTCCACCTTGCGCGCCCACTCCTGATTGCGGTGCGTGTCTACATCGGCCTTGATATGCCGGCACAATCTATTTAATTCGCGCTTTGTGGCTCGATTTCTTGTCCTCTGCCACTCGCGCTGTAGGCGGTTCTTTTGCGCTATAGCCTCCCGGATGTGTCGTGGCAGAGGGTGTGGCCGGCAGTCGATGTTGGCGTCGTCTCGGACAGGCGTGGCCGCTGCCGCGGCGTCAACTATCGACTGCCTGATGTGTTGAAGTGCTGCGTCTGCTCCGTGTTCCGCCGCGTCCGGTGTGGCCTCAAGGGAATCGGCGACGGCGTTGCGGAACTCGTCCCAGCTGATGTCTCGTATGTCGAGCCCTCTCCGCTGTCTTGGGAGAGCGTCGGCGTCGAGGTCAAATATGACCGGTACGTGGTCGGAGGACATCTTTGTCCGCGTACCGGCCGTGACGTGCAGGCGAGCGCCCTTGATGATCATGATATCCAGGATATCCGGGTGGCCCCGGTTCCGTGGATATATTGTCGGTTCATGAGGACCGATGACGACAGCTTCGTGGCGTTCCGCGACATGGAGTAATCGCCGCCCGCTTGTGTTGGTCGTCCTGCTGTTCCAGACCGCATGCTTCGCGTTGAAGTCTCCCCCCAGTATGATTTTTCCGGGGAGAGCCAGCAACTTATTGTAGTCTCCCGGTAGGAGCGCTCCTCTAGGCGGTCTGTAGACAGCGACGAACGTTATGGCGCCGTGTGCCGTCTCCACTGATACGGCAGTCGCTTCTGTTTTTGCCAGTTCCGGTATTTGGACTCGGTGGTGTCGTAGCGTCCTCCGTACATACACCGCTGTGCCGCCTCCGTGTGTTGGCCTGTCGTCCCTGTAGCATTCGTAGTTCGCTACGCCGACTCGGACGCCAGGCTTAAGCCACGTTTCGGTGACGAGACATACGTCGATGTTCTCGTCCCGTATAAGCTGCCGGAATTCGCCTGCCTGCTTAAGGAGTCCCTCGGCGTTGAAGACGCAGGCTGTTAAACTCCTTAGCGCTTCAGGCATGATGGCTGCATGGTTGGATGGCGGATGCAACTTTCTGCACCACGGCCAGGAGCTCAGTCATCTGCTGCATCATTGTTTCCATGCAGCTGAGCATCCGCTCCACGCGGGCTTCATTGGCAGCGTTGTCGCCGACAACATGGCGCGCGTTGGTCTCCATTTGTCCGCCATCTTGTCGGGCGCCGACAGTATGGCGGGGCGCCGTGGGACGCCGCCATCTTGGCTCCGGGAAGTCCTTCGGGCTCGTAAGGTTAGGCGCGGCTGCCGGTGGTTGGTCCGCTGCGCGTGCCGGCGGGGCCGGGAAGGCTCGCGCTGATTGGTCCGCGACGCGCTGGGTCGCTGCAGGGAGGGGAGCCTGGCGCTGCTGGGGTGCAGCGGCCGGGACTACCTGCCTGCGCGGCAGCGCTGTGGGCGGGGCAACGGCTCTTTGTCCTGCAGATGGGCCAGCTGCCGGCTGGGCTACGGTAGGTGGAGTCTGTCCGCCATTTCTCGCCGATGCGCGCGGAGCGGGGACTCCATTTTGTGGCGTCGCATTGTCTGCGACTTGGCGCGCTTTTGCGGTCGTTGCCCTGCCTCGGCGGCCGCCTCTCCTGTTGTTCCGCTTCTTCCGGGGCTGGGTACTGCGTTGGCGGGAACTCTGCCGTTGTGTTCCTTTGTCTTCGTTCCCGCGCGCGCGATCGGCGAAGTCGAGGAGCACTGGGCAGCCACGGTAACTTGCCACGTGTTTGCCTTTGCAGAGCTTGCAAGTCGGGGTGAAATCTTGGTGTGGCACCCCTTTAAGCGCGCATGACTCGGTTGAGTGTTGCTCGCCGCACTTCACGCAGTAATCTGGCATTGCACAGTACTTACTGACGTGGCCAGGTTCAAGGCAGCGGTAACATTGTGCGTAGGCCGCCTTGTTTCGCAGTTCTTCAGCTTTCACTTCCACATTGCCTATTTTTGTGAGGCTGAAGAGCTGCCTGTTATGAGTTGTATTGCTGGCTATTACCAGCATAAGTGGGCCACGCCTGCGTGTGCGAAAAGGGCGCATTCTTACGACCTCTTCGACCACGAATCCCATGTTCTCCAGGTCCTCCTTTACTTCTGAAGGCAGGATTGTGCGCGGCAAGTGCCGAAACACTACTTTGAGCGGCTTCGTTCTTAAGGTACTGAACGTATAGTGGAACCACTTCCTGTCCTGCACCAGCTGAGACACTTTTTGGTAGTCCTCAGTAGTTTTGGTGCATATTTTGAAGAGCTCGTCACCAGTCACGCGTACTGTATAGTTGTCTTTTCCAATGCAAAGGCTGATGGCGTTTTGCAGCTCTCTAAAATGCTCGCCAAATTTTATGACAATTGGTGGCGGCTTGCGACGCTGTTGCGCCTTGGGCATTTCAATGTCCTCTTCCTCCGCATCACTAAGGGCGCCAAAGCTGTTACTCACGTTTACAGGTGTGGTGTCCTTTGTGAGCACAGCCTTTGCAGTTTTTCTCGCGGTGGTGAAGCCGTCCTTGTCGGTCGTGTTGGTGCGGCCGCGCCTGCGGTTCTGCTTGGAGGGGAGCGGTGGAGTGTTGCTTTCCCTCCTGTATTTGTTGACTGACGGTATGTCGCCAGTCAGGGCGCGTTTCCTTGAGGTAGGCTGCTGTTGCTGCGGTGCGTCGTGCTCCATGGCCTCCTCCTCCTCCTCGTCGCTATCAGGAAGTGGAGTAGCCAGAGCGTGGGGTAGCATCCCCACAAGCAGCTGAAGGGCTGCGTCAGAGTCACTTGGTGTGGATGTAACACCTGGATGCGACTTATCCACAGATGTCGGCGTCACGGTCGCGGTAGCACACGGCACTGCGGTAACGGCACTATCACTAAATGACGCGGACACACCGGAGATTTCGCATAAACTAGTGTCACTCCTTAGGGGAGGAGTACTATCGGTGGCACACGGTTGTGCCGCCGACGTACTCGACTCAACCCTTGCGTGCAGGGACGCGGCCCTGTCCGCGGGAGTCGGCACTGTCGCTTCAGCTTGCGGCGTGGCGGAGCGCTCGGCGCGTACGTCCGTCCCGCACGGCATCGCTGACTCGTCCTCGCAGAGCAGAGAATCACAAGGCCCAGCCAGTGTCGCGGGCGGGCGCGGACGGCCGAGAGAGCGGCCGCCACTCTGCGCGCCGCCGCGCCGCGCCTCCCGCGCTTGCTACCGCCCAACGTCCGACAGCCTGTGCGGAGCAGCCCCAAACCTGCGCCACAACCGCCCGCGCCTTTCAAACCACCGAGGATGGGGCTACACACAGCCACACCACAGTCGCCAACCAGTCGCCACGGCAGCGCCGCAAACCACGGCCAAACTGCAGCTACCGCGCGCTACAGCCTGGGTCGGCCCGCCGAGAATCGCCGCCCCCGCCCAAATGCCGCCCCCACAGCCCCAGCCGACGACCCGCCACAATGGCCAAACCTTCGGCAAAACTCCCACACCGTCGCCGCGGCAGCCCGGCCAGCGCGGCCGGCGCCACAGCCACACAAGCCGAGGCGTGCGGCGATGACGGCCGTGCAAACGCGCCTCCGCCGCCCCATCGCCTTCCGTCGCCCTCCCGCCGTTTCCCGATCGGCCCGCAGCCGTCGGGCCACATCGCGCGCCGTCCTCCTCCTCTCGCCCGCCAACATTCACAGCCGTTTCTCAACAATTGCCCGCCGCAAACGGACGCCGCCTGCGCAACAGGCGCCGCCGCCCCTCGCCGCTTCCGACCCAACCCCTCGACCGAGGCAAACCGCAATCCGAATCTACAGACCAACCCAATCTGCCGTCAAGCACACACGACAGCCGACCTTACACGTTACGCGTTACACATTACGTTTACACGTCTACGTTAGGTTAGGTTAGGTGGACGTGGGTTAGGTTAAGGGGACTTGGGTTAGGTTAAGCGTCAAACTTAGGTTAAGCATTCAAACACGTCAGGCGTCAGAGGTTAGGTTAGGTTGGGTTAGGTTAGGTTAGGTTAGGTTAGGTTAGGTTAGGTTAGGTTAGGTTAGGTTAGGTTACACGTTAGGTTAAGGGGTCAGTGCTAGGTTAAGAAGCGTCAAACGTAGGTTAAAAAAGCGTTCAAACGTGAGGCGTGAGCCGGACAGCTTACCTTACGTAGACGTTAGGGGCTCACAGGCTGAGCTCACCTCGCCACACCACAGGTTAGGTTCGGTTCGGTTCGGTTCGCTCGGCTCAGCGTAAAGCGCCGAGGTCAGGGTTACGTTCGTTCACCTTCGGGCGCCACACTTTCGGTTGAAAGGTCGCGACGAGACGACGTCGGCAGGCACGCCGCAAACGAACAAAAACGTACAGACGACGTCGGAAACCGCCGACAGACGGGGGAGCAGCACGACCACGACCAGACACCGAGCGCGAACGAGACACACGCGAACCACCCCCACCGGCCAAAGGGCACCACACAACAACCCAGAGCACCACGTGTCGACACCAGAGCAACCCGCCGCTCACGCGACATGGCTGGCACCGAAGGGCAACCGCCCGCAACTGCGCTTTCCGCGCCGGCCCGGATGCACGTCGTGCTACAACAACACCACTACCGTACACAGCCGCTGTTCACAACATCACTATCAATGGCGCGCCCGCGGCTCGCCGCCGTCGCAGTCGCAGCCCCAACGCCAGCACTTTTGCACCACCATTCACACGCACCGCAACACAGCTCGCCGACACAGCCGAACAAAACAAACACCACACAACAACAGCAACAGCAACAACGCCGCCGCCTCTACTTGTGCCGGCGACCCACCCCGCCGATGGCGCACCTTTCGCCAGCCGGCAATCGACACACACGCACCCACCCACCGGGGCCCAGTGCAAAAAAAAAAAAAAAAAAAAAAAACACACAAAAACAAAAAAACCAAACAACACAAACGACACGGGAAGCGCACACCGCCACTTCGCGCGCACGCCACCAACCAGTCGTCGTCTCAAAATAACAAACACAAACAAAATAAACTAACAACTAGGGCAACACAAAACAAAAACGCCTCGCACGAACCGCCCACAAAAAGGACAAGCACACGCACAGCCTCTGCTGACGACCACGACGCAGCGGCACGCTGCTCCTGTCCCGCGCCCCGCGCCCCACTCGATTCACAACTCACGCGACACCGTCAACGACGGGCTCGCTTCCCGCAACCTACCACCTTTCCGCCACGACGCACAGCCCCAGCCCCACCCGACGACGCCCGTGGCAACGACTGCACTTTCACCACCGCCTCCCCCTTCCCCCCCAAAACACACACACACACACAGCCAGCCAAAAACGCACTCGCGACCCACACATGCACGTGCATCGGCACACGCCAACCAGTCAACGTCGACAACCACACGCAAGGCTCGAAACGAAACCGGCGTCCTTCCACGTTGCCATCAAGCTACGCGACACAAGACACAAGGAACCAACACAACAGCCGGCCCCACTAATTCCCACTCTCACGCCGCAAAAAGCACACCGAAACCGCCAAACGCACGCACATTCCCCTTCGCACTGACACCACCGACCGGCTCGCTACCACACACCTCTCGGCAGCCGTTTCACGCCAATTCGCCACACCGCCCACACAGTCGACAAGCGCCCGCCCTGTACGGCACACGCAACGACGCAGCGCAGCAAAGGGCGCCCGCAACACATACCTCTCCGCCGCCCGACGCGCCAACCGCCACACCACACCGCCAGCCACTCGCAAATTGTGCACTGCCACCAGCCACACGTCCAACACGCCGCGCCGCCTCCGGCCACCCGCCAGGGGGCGCTCACGTCCGCGACAACAGCGCGGCCCGCCGGGCCGGGCCGGGCCGAACCGAACCGAGCCGCCGCTGCTCTGCACTCGGCACGGCCACACCCTGCTGCAGACCGGGCTCGTCCCTCTGTACGCGTCTGCCTGCGCATCAACACAACACGACCTTTTTTTTTTTTTTTTTCTCTCTACCGCCATCCCTCCTTCTCGCGTTTTACTCGTTGTTGCAGCAGCGGCGCACACCTACACATCCACAGCCCCAGCCGAGCCGGCCTCACCTCAGGGCCCGCCGCCAGCGTCTCCTCCTCGGGCACAGGTGCGGTGCTGTGGCCGCCCATCCAACCGCATTGCTGGCCGTCCAGCCACCAGGCGTTCCCACTGCCGCGAGCCACGCCGCGCACCGACCCTGCTGCAGAAAACGAAGCATAGCCAGAGACCGACCGATACACAAAGCAAGCCGTCGCCTCGCCTCTTGTCCTTCCTGCCTTCCTTCCGCCCCCGCCCTTCTCACACCACCGCCTCTCCACTTTCGCCCCCCCCCCCTCCTTTTTTTTTTTTTTTTTTTTTTTTGTTTTCTTCTTTCTTTCTTTCTTTCTTTCTTTCTTTGGCCCTCTCTCCTTCCCGCCATGGCGGTTACGGCACCGCCTGCAGCGGCAGATTTTTTGCGCCCACACGCCTACTCCTACCACCATTAACCTTGCCCTGCCCTGCCCATCAACGTCGCAGTCGAACCGACGCTTGCCAACACACTGCCCACGTTCCTTTCTCTTTTCGGCCTACGCCCATTACGCGCCGCCGCCACAGCACCTTCCCTTCCCACAACACACCGACGTCATCACACGCACCCAAAACAGGGGCCACGACCGTGTTCCTCGCCCACTCCCATCCCGCACGGTACGCACATTCCCAACTACTACCGCGCACCCTCCCTTTCCAATCTGTGTGTCTCTGTGTCTGTGTCCTGTCCGCGCGTGACGCCTCTCAACATCCGCCGTCCCCCGTCCCGTTTTCGCCCCCATGCCGTCGTCGCGCCGCCTCCTCCCCGTCCACCGCCGCCCCTGTCCGCCCCGCACCACACCATACACCGCTGCTTGTCCCGGCCGTTGCCACCAAAGGCGCCGACCGCAAACGCGCCACGCCGCAGCCCCCGTGCGTCTCGCGCTCGCTTGCATCTCCGTGCCGACGCTGCCTCTCTTCCCACTCGCACTCGACCTCGACAACACAGTCTTTGGCTCCGCCACTGCGTGTTCCGGTGGTACGCACGCTGCAACACGTATGTATTCATTACCAGAGCGATGGCGAGGCATGACAGCATCTCTGTCTGACCAGAGAGTTCTTTATCGCTGCTAGTCGGCGCTTGGACCGCGCCAGACGACAGTAGTGGCACGCACCGGGTCGCCAGGAACAGTTGTTATATATATTGTAGCGCGAGTCGGGAGAGGTAGTAGTCGGTCGACAGTAGTAGCGGGTGGACGGTTGTACTGAGCGGGCGTCGGCGGCGTGCTCTGCTCGTCTCGCGACTCTGGTCACGGTTCGGGACGATGTATAGTATATTGTGTTATAATCAAAAAGGTGGTGTGACGCTGCATTGCGCAAATCTGATAACGTATGTTCATTGTACTTCTTTTGTTCAACAACAAAAGCCCCACTATTACTTTTTTTCTAAAGTAACTTTTGTCTCTTAACGAAAAACATTCACTTTTTAAAGACTACTTCCTATGGCATTTCCCTCCAAGGAGTGCAATTAATTACCAGCCAGCACTCATTCATTGCACACAGCTGTGTAAGGGGTATCTACAATTGAGGAGCGGATATAAATGCAATTTTTTTGTTTTTTTTTTGTGTGTGTGTTGTAACCTCCCAGCAAAATTTAAAATAATGGACAATGTTATTTACGGATGCTAATGGACATTGCGCTAATTGTAACCTCGCCCACAATGAGAGGTATTGAAAATGGCAACAAAAATGTGAAATTCGCAATCTGACTCAAATATAAAGTCTTCACACAACATTTACAAAAGTCCGTTCAGTGACAAGAAACTTCAATTAAACCGAAATATCGGTCTTTGGCCCTGTGCAAAACAATCAGAATTAAAGTCTTACCTCCGAATAAATGGATGTCACATTTCTGCTCTGGTTGTTGCGCAGCGCTTGGAGGAACTGCATTGCAAATAATAATATTCTCCTTTTTTGTGATTTTAGTGACATTTTTCTTCAAAGACGTGGAATGAAATGTGAAGTGCAACGAACTCTTTAGTTCAATAAAAAATTAAATGTTTGAAAAATGCTTTTGAAATAAAGATTATTATTGGGGAACTTGTTGGAGAATAATTACAATTTTTCATTATCTAATGATTATATTAATTAACAGTATACCTTATTCACCATCTTGACCAGTGTTGCCGACCGCCTACATCACACAACCGCACTCGGCTGCTACTACTGACCGACCGCTCTGCATGACGACTATTAGCGTACTGCACGCGACGACTACTGACAGAGTACAGCCCTCAACTACACAGAGCTACGGACTCGCAACGACTACTGACAGACTGACTGACTGAGAACCGCTCGCAACACTCGCGCAGTCCAGCGCAAACTCTCTGGTCACAGATGCTACAATGTCTCGCCATCGCTACTATGTTACATACGTGTTTCAGTGTCTTTTTCATTGGGGTAACGATCTTTGGCTCTTTTTATTCTGAATACAGGGCCAAAGGTCAACGCTGCTGCCCTTATACAATTTATCAGGTTTCATTATGTCTGTTGCAATGTTACATACGGTTCACTCTTTCATTAATATTATCGTTGGGTTTGTTTTGTAGGGACGTTAACATTCTGGCACATTTTTATTATCATCGGACTCTCTGCTATTTGTGCAGGGAGGTTATACCTGGGTCCATTTCCATTTCCATTTACATTTTAATATTGATAGACTTTTTGTTTTCTTTTTTGTTTCTTGTTGTTTTTTTTTTTTTTTGTTTTGTTTTTCCCGCTCTCACCACCACCGCCGCATCACGCCTTCCGTTTTCTTGGTTTCTTTTCTGTTCTTCAACATCACCGCGCCCCATTTCCACACCACAGCCATCAGCCTCCAAGACGGGCGGGCGCAGTGTGCCATTTCCGGCGCACAAGCACACCCGTACGGTACTCTCCTCGCCCCCACGCCACCAACAACACAGCGACCACGCGGCTTTCAGGCATGGCACGGCACGGCACGGCACCGGCGAAATGCGCCGCCCCCGCCCCTCCGCGCATCCGTCCGTCTCGCCACGTTCACTGACAGCCGCGTCTGCGGCTACACCACGACAACCACAACACAACACCGCTCCCCTCCCTGGCAACTCACATTGTTTTTCTCCTCCTCTTTTGCACAAACCACAACGCCGAGCACAGGCGCAAGCCACCCACACCGCGCCCCTCCCCGTCCCGTCTTTGGCCGCCGCTCCTCGTTTCCTCGTTTGCCCCCTCCCATCTCCCGAAATGCCATGCCAGCAGCGTTACGCATGCCCCTCCCCTGTCCACACAACACTACCGCCTAACGAACAGCCTTTTCCGGGCCACATGCAGGGCACGCCCACCTCCAAACACTGCCAATTCACGGACGCACACACACACTTTCCCGACACCTTTCTGTACGGAGGGTGCGTCATCTCGACCGTGACAGAGTGACGGCAACTATCGACGATCCATTTCCCCCCACTGGTAAAACATGTCCACTAACACCTACATACATCATTCAAGTACACAGACAATAGCATACACACAATGGGAGGGCACACGAACATGGACGGCACGGCACTGTCATACACTCTTCCTCAGAACCATATCAACAAACGTTACGTACATCCGGGAAAGCGAAAGCGAACGCGAAAGCGAAAGCAAAAGCAAAGGCAAAGCCCAATGCAGCCGTCAAAGGTAACGTTCACCACGGCAGACACTTGCAGCCGCGCCGCCGTTAAACGCATTTCAGTGCGGCTCCAATACGCCTCCGACACGGGAACGTTCCGTTGCTCTACGAATGCGTTTCCTCCCCTTTTTCCCTTCCTCTCTCTTTTGCCCCCCCTCCTTGCACTCTTGCCTCATTCCTCACGTTCTGCCCAGACATTCGACCGATCAAAGTCAACCTTTCGTTACCGTTCTCAGCGCGACGGTGTACAACAGTATGACGGGTGTGCCCAAGACTTCGGTTCAGTTGCGTGACGCCGGTCTATCGCGCCGATCGACAGTTACTCAGGGGGCGACGGATCGGACCACGTCACCGACACACAAAACACTTTCAAACAAACAAATACATACCGGATGGACACAGACAAACACGTGTACAGACATTCGCCAAACAAACGACCGCCGCCGCCGCCGTCGTCGTCTAGCGTGCATCTTGAATGACGACATCGGTGTGCGTGCGTCGTACGCAATCAGTCAGACACGGCTATCAAACATCAGAGTCGAATGGTACATCATCGTGCGTGTCGCCGTACACGTACAGTACAATACAACAACAAAACAATGCGTCTTAATGGCACGTTCATTTCAACGTCACTCACACACCTCCACGCTGCAGTTACGTCGCACCATTGTCAAACTCGGCGTACAGCAAAGGGAATAGTGGGCGGCAAAAAAAAACCAAACAAAAACATTTCACATTTCACCCTCGCCATGTATGATGTGCAAAAAAACAAACCCGCAAACGGCCGTCGTTACGGTGACACAAAAGTCGCCGATCACACTGTCCCCCCTCGCAGACGGGTAACACACACACACACACACACACACACACCAACAACACCAATGGGTCAAAAACCACGCCAACGAGGCGTGCCACCATTCCACGCCACGGCGACCAACCTCGTGGCCGTACCCCGCGCAACACGCTTTGACGCGCCCCCCCACCCACAATCAAAATGCACACATACATCACAGCCGTCCACACAAACAACAACAACAATTCCGCCCTTCCCGCAAAAGGCAAGTTGGTGGCCCTGAAAAGGGCCGTTTTGCCGCTCTCGCAACGGAGGAGCCTTCTCCATCCTTCCTTCCATTCCAGAGCCACCTCCTTACTTGGAGCTCGTGTACTTGGTCACCGCCTTCGTGCCCTCGCTCACGGCGTGCTTGGCCAGCTCGCCAGGCAGCAACAGCCGCACAGCGGTCTGGATCTCGCGGGACGTGATGGTCGAGCGCTTGTTGTAGTGCGCCAGGCGAGAAGCCTCGGCCGCAATGCGCTCGAAAATGTCGTTCACGAAGCTGTTCATGATGCTCATCGCCTTCGACGAGATGCCCGTGTCAGGGTGCACCTGCTTCAGCACCTTGTAGATGTAGATGGCATAGCTCTCCTTCCTCTTGCGCTTCTTCTTCTTGTCGCCCTTCGAAATGTTCTTCTGCGCCTTGCCAGCCTTCTTGGCGGCCTTCCCGCTAGTCTTGGGCGGCATCTCGAACCAACGTACGGCAGCAGCAACACCAGTAGCAAGCGCTCCGCTCTAGTCAGCGTCTCCCCACACAGTGGCACCCGCCGCCAGCCGCCGCCGCACCTTTACCAGCTCGCCCTGTTGCGGCCGCCGACCAATGGGGCGCGCGCGCAACCGGCCGCCGCACCCGAGCCCATAAAGCACCCCCACCCCGGCTGCGCCGGCCGGCCGGGTGATTCCCGCTCACGCCGCGGAGAGTACACGTTAGTTCGTTGTCGCTGTTACTACTCGTGATGTCGGGACGCGGAAGTGGACGCAAAGCTGCTGCCTTGGCTGAGTTGCTGCTCACGTTAGCAGGACCAGCCGGGAAGAAGAAGAAGAAGTCTACACCGCAGTGCTTTCGCTGCCAAAAGCTTGGCCACGTCGCCAAGCACTGCAGCGGAGCAGTCGCGTGTTTGAAGTGTGCGCAAGCGCACGACACACGCGACTGCAAGAAGCAGAAGGACGCCCCCAGCACCTGCGCCAACTGTGGTGGCGCACACGCGGCTAACGCCCGTTCCTGCGCCTACAGGAGAAATTGGCGCGGACCAGAGAAGACGCAGAAGCAAGTGACCACCACACACGAAGAGGTGGTCACTCGCACAGAAGACGTCATCACCAGGCGCCTCAACGACGCCGTAGAAGAAGCCATGTCCGCCTTCAAATCCGCCATGGCGGAAGAGAGGGCGGCCATGCTGGCGGAACTGGGCGAGGCTCGGCGTCAGATTGCTGAGCTGACGCAGGAGCTTCGCTCAGCCAAGGCAGCTTCCGCCACAGCGGTCGACACCGCCAGCCAGACGACTCCTCCACGAGAGAAGAAGTTTGCGACGGTGGCCACGCAGACCGACGTGCCTGCCGAAGGGGAGCCCAAGACGGACACCGAGGCAGCAGCGCACGAAGACGAGTGGGAAGAAGTCCCATTCCTCCCGCTTCCGGACATGTACAGCGCAAGCGCTGTGACGCAGAAGATCGCTGCATCGCTTCGCGACGGTACTTACCCCCACCACAACAACCCTTATCCTTTCGTTCCTCCTAACCATCCTAAACCACAACCCCCACATCGCCCACTCGGGTATCCTGAAGGCCTACTCGGCCTTTCTAGGGAGGAGTTCAATCTGATTGACTCCTACCCTATTTTCACAGAGTGGCAGATGCGCTGCATCATCATCGCTCTCGTCAACGGAGAGTACGACAAAGCGGGATGCATTTTGCACAACATCCCAACCGAGGAAGAGCCCTCAGCCACAGCAAAGAAGAAAAAGAAAAGTCGTCATAACGACAAGTTCAGAAGATAGGTCATCGGCACTCCTTGCCAGTACAGAAGAACCCACAAGTAAAGAAAGAAGTTTCATCAACATCCCAGGGGAGTAAAGGCCAACAGGCCACAAACTTCCACCCGAACCTCCTCACAGTGAGGAAGTCAGAAAAGGAGCAGAGAGAGGAGGCTGCGCCGGCACGCACTCCGCTGCTCGACTCGCTGCCGCTCGCACCGGTCGTTTTCGTTTCCGTTTCGTGTGCACCGTCGCTAGCCCATCGCCATGTCCGGACGCGGAAAGGGAGGCAAAGTCAAGGGCAAGTCAAAGTCCCGCTCAAGCAGGGCTGGGCTCCAGTTCCCGGTCGGCAGAATCCACCGCCTCCTGCGCAAGGGAAACTACGCAGAGCGCGTCGGCGCCGGGGCGCCCGTCTACCTCGCCGCCGTCATGGAGTACCTCGCGGCTGAGGTGCTCGAGCTGGCCGGAAACGCGGCCCGCGACAACAAGAAGACGCGCATCATCCCGCGCCACCTGCAGCTTGCCATCCGCAACGACGAGGAGCTCAACAAGCTCCTGTCGGGCGTCACCATCGCACAGGGTGGTGTCCTGCCCAACATCCAGGCCGTCCTGCTGCCAAAGAAGACCGAGAAGAAGGCCTAAAGGAGGCCAGGCAATCGCAGCGCCGCGTGCTCCCCTGCACGCAACGCGCTTTGCCGGCTCGGCCCACAACAATCGGCCCTTTTCAGGGCCACCACACACACCTACGTCCAAAGCAAAATTTCAGTCGTCCTCGCCGCACCTTGTTTTGTTTTAACTTTGCACTGTCACAGCACAGCCGCCGCCGGCGCACGTCCGCCATCTTGTCGTCCACACAGCCCGTGTGGCCCAACACACACACACACACACACACACACACATTTTGCACGGTCGCAGTCGCCTTCCAAACCGACAACGGCAGCAATAATGACCATTGTTAAAGGGAGGCGTGTCGACACACCGCCCTCCACTCCCGCGCGCAACGGCCGTCGACACGAACGAAACAGCTGATCCGGCCGCCTATGCCCACACGCCTTGCCTCGGAAACCCCAACGCCGCCGCAAACAAACACACAGAGACAAACCACGCAAGCAAATAATCACCGCCTCTCGCACAACAACACACAGCCCGCCATCTCCGTCGCGATCGATACAAAGACACACAATAACAAACACACAAACGAAGCAGCTCCACACACAGCCAGCCACATGACACGTTTCCTTTCCTTCTCCCCTCCCAGTCACATCACGTCGCTCAAACGGAAAGAAAGAAAGAAACAAACAAACAAACAACACAGCGCACACACGCAGCAACAACACAGACTCTTTCGCACTTTTCAACTTCCGAACAGTGTGGTGGCCCTGAAAAGGGCCGTTTTCTAGTCTCTCCCACCCACAAGCACGGCCGCGGGAAGGCCAGCGCCCGCTGCGACGCAGCCTAACCGCCGAAACCGTACAGGGTGCGCCCCTGCCTCTTCAGGGCGTACACCACGTCCATGGCCGTCACAGTCTTGCGCTTGGCGTGCTCAGTGTACGTCACCGCGTCGCGGATCACGTTCTCCAGGAACACCTTCAGCACCCCGCGGGTCTCCTCGTAGATCAGACCAGAGATGCGCTTCACGCCGCCCCTGCGAGCCAGGCGGCGGATGGCGGGCTTCGTGATGCCCTGGATGTTGTCGCGCAACACCTTGCGGTGCCGCTTGGCGCCACCCTTGCCGAGCCCCTTTCCTCCCTTGCCGTGGCCTGTCATCCTTCCTTCCTCGGGCAAAGCAAAACGTGCACAAACAGCAGCTGCAGCGGCTGGCGAGTCGGCTACGGTCTGCGCCCAGCGCGCCCGCCGCCCCCCTATATAGACTCTGGCCCGCCCTCCCCCCACCACGCGCAACCGAGGGCATATAAGCGCAGCACGGAGGCGCGCGGGCCCGTTGTCAAGGCAGCACCGGACGCCGCGCCGCACATAACCTCCACGCACGCCGCTCCGCTACCGCTACCGCTACCGCCATGGCCCGCACAAAGCAAACGGCCCGCAAGTCCACCGGCGGAAAGGCGCCGCGCAAACAGCTCGCCACCAAGGCGGCGAGGAAGAGCGCGCCCGCCACCGGAGGCGTCAAGAAGCCCCACCGCTACAGGCCGGGCACCGTCGCCCTGCGAGAAATCAGGCGCTACCAGAAGAGCACAGAGCTGCTCATCCGCAAGCTGCCATTCCAGCGCCTAGTGCGCGAGATCGCCCAGGACTTCAAGACCGACCTGCGCTTCCAGAGCTCCGCAGTCATGGCCCTGCAGGAGGCCAGCGAGGCCTACCTCGTCGGCCTCTTCGAAGACACCAACCTGTGCGCAATCCACGCCAAGCGCGTCACCATCATGCCCAAGGACATCCAGCTCGCGCGCCGCATCCGCGGCGAGCGCGCCTAAACCGCGCCGCGGCACCGCACCGCACAAACAAAAACGGCCCTTTTCAGGGCCACTAACATCTCTCCGTCGCGAGCAAACTTTGTCGGTCGCCTGCCTCTCGCCCCGCAACCCAAAAACAAAAACCACCACTTCCCGTCCGTCCGCCACACCCGCTCACTCTGCCTGCCTGCTAGCAGCGCGCAACAATCACACATCATCCCTCCCCGGCGCTCAAAGCGCACAATACCCAACGGCCGACGTCACACCGCACGGGTGGCTGGCCGGCCGCCGCTTTCGTTTCGAAAACAAAACAACCCGCACTCCACTCCGACGGCCAACGGCCAGGCAGGCGCGCTCGCTCGCTCTACACGCCACCGAAATCCCCGCCGACTCCTTCCGCATCTCAACGTGCCCCCCGTTGCAAAACATAACACACACACACACACACACACACACACACACACAAAGGAACAAAACAAAACAAAGACCAGACACGACTCGACAAGACAGACATCCGAGAAGAACGAACGCAGGCAAGCCAACCAACGTATTCAAACAAAACAACGTGACAGAAAACCAACCGTCGGCCGCCGCCACAAACACGGCGACAATCAACCACGACAACAACAACAACAACAACACCGCTTACCGCTACCGCCGCCCACACCCGCCACCGACCCCCGCAATCCAACCACCACGGCACGCAAACAGCATCCCCACGGGCATACAGAAACGCCAGACAGACACCCACACCAAACGCAACACGACAATCAAAACCTTCCCCGACGTGCTTTGATGGCCCTGAGAAGGGCCGTTTTGGGCCGCGCGTCTCTTGCGCGCCACTAGACGACGACGGGGGGTGGGGACGACGGAGTCAAGCGCCAAACCCTTCCTTTCCCATCTCTTTCTCCTCTACTCTACTTCTTCTTCTTGGGCGAAGCCTTCGCCTTAGACGGCGTCGTCGCCTTCTTCGGGCGCGGCGCCTTCGGCTTCTTCGTCGGAACCTTGGCGGCCTTCTTCGCCTTCGACGGCGACTTGGCCTTGGCCGGCTTGGCCGCAGCCGCCTTCTTCGCACCCGCGGGAGCGGCCGACGCCGCAGACGCCTTCTTGGCGGCGCCCGCCTTCCGACCGGTCGCCGCCTTCACGCCACCAGCCTTCTTTGCGCCGGCCGCACGGGCGCCCTTCTTCTCCTTGCTGGCCGGAGCGGCGCGCTTCTTCTTGGCACCGCCGGCACGAGCCTTGCCGCCCTCGGCCGCCCCCCCGCCGCCGGCGCCGGCAAGCTTGAACGAGCCGGACGCGCCCTTCCCCTTCGTCTGCACCAGCTCGCCCGCCACGACGGCCGACTTGAGGTACTTCTTGATAAACGGCGCCAGCTTCTCCGCGTCCAGCTTGTAGTGCGCGGCTATGTACTTCTTGATCGCCTGCAGCGACGACCCGCCGCGCTCCTTCAGACTCTTGATGGCGGCCGTCACCATCTCAGAGGTGCGCGGGTGCGCAGGCTTGGCGCGCGGCTTCTTCGCAGACGACGCAGACTTGGCCTTCTTCGTAGTGCCGGTGGCGGCGGGTGCCGCAGCAGTCTCGTTCGTAGCCGCCTGATCTGCCATTTCGACGACGCGCGTAACACACAGCGAGAGCGAGCGGGACGGCAGGCACGCAAGCACAGCACAGCAGCAGAGCAGAGAATCACAAGGCCCAGCCAGTGTCGCGGGCGGGCGCGGACGGCCGAGAGAGCGGCCGCCACTCTGCGCGCCGCCGCGCCGCGCCTCCCGCGCTTGCTACCGCCCAACGTCCGACAGCCTGTGCGGAGCAGCCCCAAACCTGCGCCACAACCGCCCGCGCCTTTCAAACCACCGAGGATGGGGCTACACACAGCCACACCACAGTCGCCAACCAGTCGCCACGGCAGCGCCGCAAACCACGGCCAAACTGCAGCTACCGCGCGCTACAGCCTGGGTCGGCCCGCCGAGAATCGCAGCCCCCGCCCAAATGCCGCCCCCACAGCCCCAGCCGACGACCCGCCACAATGGCCAAACCTTCGGCAAAACTCCCACACCGTCGCCGCGGCAGCCCGGCCAGCGCGGCCGGCGCCACAGCCACACAAGCCGAGGCGTGCGGCGATGACGGCCGTGCAAACGCGCCTCCGCCGCCCCATCGCCTTCCGTCGCCCTCCCGCCGTTTCCCGATCGGCCCGCAGCCGTCGGGCCACATCGCGCGCCGTCCTCCTCCTCTCGCCCGCCAACATTCACAGCCGTTTCTCAACAATTGCCCGCCGCAAACGGACGCCGCCTGCGCAACAGGCGCCGCCGCCCCTCGCCGCTTCCGACCCAACCCCTCGACCGAGGCAAACCGCAATCCGAATCTACAGACCAACCCAATCTGCCGTCAAGCACACACGACAGCCGACCTTACACGTTACGCGTTACACATTACGTTTACACGTCTACGTTAGGTTAGGTTAGGTGGACGTGGGTTAGGTTAAGGGGACTTGGGTTAGGTTAAGCGTCAAACTTAGGTTAAGCATTCAAACACGTCAGGCGTCAGAGGTTAGGTTAGGTTGGGTTAGGTTAGGTTAGGTTAGGTTAGGTTAGGTTAGGTTAGGTTAGGTTAGGTTAGGTTAGGTTAGGTTACACGTTAGGTTAAGGGGTCAGTGCTAGGTTAAGAAGCGTCAAACGTAGGTTAAAAAAGCGTTCAAACGTGAGGCGTGAGCCGGACAGCTTACCTTACGTAGACGTTAGGGGCTCACAGGCTGAGCTCACCTCGCCACACCACAGGTTAGGTTCGGTTCGGTTCGGTTCGCTCGGCTCAGCGTAAAGCGCCGAGGTCAGGGTTACGTTCGTTCACCTTCGGGCGCCACACTTTCGGTTGAAAGGTCGCGACGGGACGACGTCGGCAGGCACGCCGCAAACGAACAAAAACGTACAGACGACGTCGGAAACCGCCGACAGACGGGGGAGCAGCACGACCACGACCAGACACCGAGCGCGAACGAGACACACGCGAACCACCCCCACCGGCCAAAGGGCACCACACAACAACCCAGAGCACCACGTGTCGACACCAGAGCAACCCGCCGCTCACGCGACATGGCTGGCACCGAAGGGCAACCGCCCGCAACTGCGCTTTCCGCGCCGGCCCGGATGCACGTCGTGCTACAACAACACCACTACCGTACACAGCCGCTGTTCACAACATCACTATCAATGGCGCGCCCGCGGCTCGCCGCCGTCGCAGTCGCAGCCCCAACGCCAGCACTTTTGCACCACCATTCACACGCACCGCAACACAGCTCGCCGACACAGCCGAACAAAACAAACACCACACAACAACAGCAACAGCAACAACGCCGCCGCCTCTACTTGTGCCGGCGACCCACCCCGCCGATGGCGCACCTTTCGCCAGCCGGCAATCGACACACACGCACCCACCCACCGGGGCCCAGTGCAAAAAAAAAAAAAAAAAAAAACACACAAAAACAAAAAAACCAAACAACACAAACGACACGGGAAGCGCACACCGCCACTTCGCGCGCACGCCACCAACCAGTCGTCGTCTCAAAATAACAAACACAAACAAAATAAACTAACAACTAGGGCAACACAAAACAAAAACGCCTCGCACGAACCGCCCACAAAAAGGACAAGCACACGCACAGCCTCTGCTGACGACCACGACGCAGCGGCACGCTGCTCCTGTCCCGCGCCCCGCGCCCCACTCGATTCACAACTCACGCGACACCGTCAACGACGGGCTCGCTTCCCGCAACCTACCACCTTTCCGCCACGACGCACAGCCCCAGCCCCACCCGACGACGCCCGTGGCAACGACTGCACTTTCACCACCGCCTCCCCCTTCCCCCCCAAAACACACACACACACACAGCCAGCCAAAAACGCACTCGCGACCCACACATGCACGTGCATCGGCACACGCCAACCAGTCAACGTCGACAACCACACGCAAGGCTCGAAACGAAACCGGCGTCCTTCCACGTTGCCATCAAGCTACGCGACACAAGACACAAGGAACCAACACAACAGCCGGCCCCACTAATTCCCACTCTCACGCCGCAAAAAGCACACCGAAACCGCCAAACGCACGCACATTCCCCTTCGCACTGACACCACCGACCGGCTCGCTACCACACACCTCTCGGCAGCCGTTTCACGCCAATTCGCCACACCGCCCACACAGTCGACAAGCGCCCGCCCTGTACGGCACACGCAACGACGCAGCGCAGCAAAGGGCGCCCGCAACACATACCTCTCCGCCGCCCGACGCGCCAACCGCCACACCACACCGCCAGCCACTCGCAAATTGTGCACTGCCACCAGCCACACGTCCAACACGCCGCGCCGCCTCCGGCCACCCGCCAGGGGGCGCTCACGTCCGCGACAACAGCGCGGCCCGCCGGGCCGGGCCGGGCCGAACCGAACCGAGCCGCCGCTGCTCTGCACTCGGCACGGCCACACCCTGCTGCAGACCGGGCTCGTCCCTCTGTACGCGTCTGCCTGCGCATCAACACAACACGACCTTTTTTTTTTTTTTTTTCTCTCTACCGCCATCCCTCCTTCTCGCGTTTTACTCGTTGTTGCAGCAGCGGCGCACACCTACACATCCACAGCCCCAGCCGAGCCGGCCTCACCTCAGGGCCCGCCGCCAGCGTCTCCTCCTCGGGCACAGGTGCGGTGCTGTGGCCGCCCATCCAACCGCATTGCTGGCCGTCCAGCCACCAGGCGTTCCCACTGCCGCGAGCCACGCCGCGCACCGACCCTGCTGCAGAAAACGAAGCATAGCCAGAGACCGACCGATACACAAAGCAAGCCGTCGCCTCGCCTCTTGTCCTTCCTGCCTTCCTTCCGCCCCCGCCCTTCTCACACCACCGCCTCTTCACTTTCGCCCCCCCCCCTCCTTTTTTTTTTTTTTTTTTTTGTTTTCTTCTTTCTTTCTTTCTTTCTTTCTTTCTTTGGCCCTCTCTCCTTCCCGCCATGGCGGTTACGGCACCGCCTGCAGCGGCAGATTTTTTGCGCCCACACGCCTACTCCTACCACCATTAACCTTGCCCTGCCCTGCCCATCAACGTCGCAGTCGAACCGACGCTTGCCAACACACTGCCCACGTTCCTTTCTCTTTTCGGCCTACGCCCATTACGCGCCGCCGCCACAGCACCTTCCCTTCCCACAACACACCGACGTCATCACACGCACCCAAAACAGGGGCCACGACCGTGTTCCTCGCCCACTCCCATCCCGCACGGTACGCACATTCCCAACTACTACCGCGCACCCTCCCTTTCCAATCTGTGTGTCTCTGTGTCTGTGTCCTGTCCGCGCGTGACGCCTCTCAACATCCGCCGTCCCCCGTCCCGTTTTCGCCCCCATGCCGTCGTCGCGCCGCCTCCTCCCCGTCCACCGCCGCCCCTGTCCGCCCCGCACCACACCATACACCGCTGCTTGTCCCGGCCGTTGCCACCAAAGGCGCCGACCGCAAACGCGCCACGCCGCAGCCCCCGTGCGTCTCGCGCTCGCTTGCATCTCCGTGCCGACGCTGCCTCTCTTCCCACTCGCACTCGACCTCGACAACACAGTCTTTGGCTCCGCCACTGCGTGTTCCGGTGGTACGCACGCTGCAACACGTATGTATTCATTACCAGAGCGATGGCGAGGCATGACAGCATCTCTGTCTGACCAGAGAGTTCTTTATCGCTGCTAGTCGGCGCTTGGACCGCGCCAGACGACAGTAGTGGCACGCACCGGGTCGCCAGGAACAGTTGTTATATATATTGTAGCGCGAGTCGGGAGAGGTAGTAGTCGGTCGACAGTAGTAGCGGGTGGACGGTTGTACTGAGCGGGCGTCGGCGGCGTGCTCTGCTCGTCTCGCGACTCTGGTCACGGTTCGGGACGATGTATAGTATATTGTGTTATAATCAAAAAGGTGGTGTGACGCTGCATTGCGCAAATCTGATAACGTATGTTCATTGTACTTCTTTTGTTCAACAACAAAAGCCCCACTATTACTTTTTTTCTAAAGTAACTTTTGTCTCTTAACGAAAAACATTCACTTTTTAAAGACTACTTCCTATGGCATTTCCCTCCAAGGAGTGCAATTAATTACCAGCCAGCACTCATTCATTGCACACAGCTGTGTAAGGGGTATCTACAATTGAGGAGCGGATATAAATGCAATTTTTTTGTTTTTTTTTTGTGTGTGTGTTGTAACCTCCCAGCAAAATTTAAAATAATGGACAATGTTATTTACGGATGCTAATGGACATTGCGCTAATTGTAACCTCGCCCACAATGAGAGGTATTGAAAATGGCAACAAAAATGTGAAATTCGCAATCTGACTCAAATATAAAGTCTTCACACAACATTTACAAAAGTCCGTTCAGTGACAAGAAACTTCAATTAAACCGAAATATCGGTCTTTGGCCCTGTGCAAAACAATCAGAATTAAAGTCTTACCTCCGAATAAATGGATGTCACATTTCTGCTCTGGTTGTTGCGCAGCGCTTGGAGGAACTGCATTGCAAATAATAATATTCTCTTTTTTTGTGATTTTAGTGACATTTTTCTTCAAAGACGTGGAATGAAATGTGAAGTGCAACGAACTCTTTAGTTCAATAAAAAATTAAATGTTTGAAAAATGCTTTTGAAATAAAGATTATTATTGGGGAACTTGTTGGAGAATAATTACAATTTTTCATTATCTAATGATTATATTAATTAACAGTATACCTTATTCACCATCTTGACCAGTGTTGCCGACCGCCTACATCACACAACCGCACTCGGCTGCTACTACTGACCGACCGCTCTGCATGACGACTATTAGCGTACTGCACGCGACGACTACTGACAGAGTACAGCCCTCAACTACACAGAGCTACGGACTCGCAACGACTACTGACAGACTGACTGACTGAGAACCGCTCGCAACACTCGCGCAGTCCAGCGCAAACTCTCTGGTCACAGATGCTACAATGTCTCGCCATCGCTACTATGTTACATACGTGTTTCAGTGTCTTTTTCATTGGGGTAACGACCTTTGGCTCTTTTTATTCTGAATACAGGGCCAAAGGTCAACGCTGCTGCCCTTATACAATTTATCACGTTTCATTATGTCTGTTGCAATGTTACATACGGTTCACTCTTTCATTAATATTATCGTTGGGTTTGTTTTGTAGGGACGTTAACATTCTGGCACATTTTTATTATCATCGGACTCTCTGCTATTTGTGCAGGGAGGTTATACCTGGGTCCATTTCCATTTCCATTTACATTTTAATATTGATAGACTTTTTGTTTTCTTTTTTGTTTCTTGTTGTTTTTTTTTTTTTTTTTGTTTTGTTTTTCCCGCTCTCACCACCACCGCCGCATCACGCCTTCCGTTTTCTTGGTTTCTTTTCTGTTCTTCAACATCACCGCGCCCCATTTCCACACCACAGCCATCAGCCTCCAAGACGGGCGGGCGCAGTGTGCCATTTCCGGCGCACAAGCACACCCGTACGGTACTCTCCTCGCCCCCACGCCACCAACAACACAGCGACCACGCGGCTTTCAGGCATGGCACGGCACGGCACGGCACCGGCGAAATGCGCCGCCCCCGCCCCTCCGCGCATCCGTCCGTCTCGCCACGTTCACTGACAGCCGCGTCTGCGGCTACACCACGACAACCACAACACAACACCGCTCCCCTCCCTGGCAACTCAAATTGTTTTTCTCCTCCTCTTTTGCACAAACCACAACGCCGAGCACAGGCGCAAGCCACCCACACCGCGCCCCTCCCCGTCCCGTCTTTGGCCGCCGCTCCTCGTTTCCTCGTTTGCCCCCTCCCATCTCCCGAAATGCCATGCCAGCAGCGTTACGCATGCCCCTCCCCTGTCCACACAACACTACCGCCTAACGAACAGCCTTTTCCGGGCCACATGCAGGGCACGCCCACCTCCAAACACTGCCAATTCACGGACGCACACACACACTTTCCCGACACCCTTCTGTACGGAGGGTGCGTCATCTCGACCGTGACAGAGTGACGGCAACTATCGACGATCCATTTCCCCCCACTGGTAAAACATGTCCACTAACACCTACATACATCATTCAAGTACACAGACAATAGCATACACACAATGGGAGGGCACACGAACATGGACGGCACGGCACTGTCATACACTCTTCCTCAGAACCATATCAACAAACGTTACGTACATCCGGGAAAGCGAAAGCGAACGCGAAAGCGAAAGCAAAAGCAAAGGCAAAGCCCAATGCAGCCGTCAAAGGTAACGTTCACCACGGCAGACACTTGCAGCCGCGCCGCCGTTAAACGCATTTCAGTGCGGCTCCAATACGCCTCCGACACGGGAACGTTCCGTTGCTCTACGAATGCGTTTCCTCCCCTTTTTCCCTTCCTCTCTCTTTTGCCCCCCCTCCTTGCACTCTTGCCTCATTCCTCACGTTCTGCCCAGACATTCGACCGATCAAAGTCAACCTTTCGTTACCGTTCTCAGCGCGACGGTGTACAACAGTATGACGGGTGTGCCCAAGACTTCGGTTCAGTTGCGTGACGCCGGTCTATCGCGCCGATCGACAGTTACTCAGGGGGCGACGGATCGGACCACGTCACCGACACACAAAACACTTTCAAACAAACAAATACATACCGGATGGACACAGACAAACACGTGTACAGACATTCGCCAAACAAACGACCGCCGCCGCCGCCGTCGTCGTCTAGCGTGCATCTTGAATGACGACATCGGTGTGCGTGCGTCGTACGCAATCAGTCAGACACGGCTATCAAACATCAGAGTCGAATGGTACATCATCGTGCGTGTCGCCGTACACGTACAGTACAATACAACAACAAAACAATGCGTCTTAATGGCACGTTCATTTCAACGTCACTCACACACCTCCACGCTGCAGTTACGTCGCACCATTGTCAAACTCGGCGTACAGCAAAGGGAATAGTGGGCGGCAAAAAAAACCAAACAAAAACATTTCACATTTCACCCTCGCCATGTATGATGTGCAAAAAAACAAACCCGCAAACGGCCGTCGTTACGGTGACACAAAAGTCGCCGATCACACTGTCCCCCCTCGCAGACGGGTAACACACACACACACACACACACACACACCAACAACACCAATGGGTCAAAAACCACGCCAACGAGGCGTGCCACCATTCCACGCCACGGCGACCAACCTCGTGGCCGTACCCCGCGCAACACGCTTTGACGCGCCCCCCCACCCACAATCAAAATGCACACATACATCACAGCCGTCCACACAAACAACAACAACAATTCCGCCCTTCCCGCAAAAGGCAAGTTGGTGGCCCTGAAAAGGGCCGTTTTGCCGCTCTCGCAACGGAGGAGCCTTCTCCATCCTTCCTTCCATTCCAGAGCCACCTCCTTACTTGGAGCTCGTGTACTTGGTCACCGCCTTCGTGCCCTCGCTCACGGCGTGCTTGGCCAGCTCGCCAGGCAGCAACAGCCGCACAGCGGTCTGGATCTCGCGGGATGTGATGGTCGAGCGCTTGTTGTAGTGCGCCAGGCGAGAAGCCTCGGCCGCAATGCGCTCGAAAATGTCGTTCACGAAGCTGTTCATGATGCTCATCGCCTTCGACGAGATGCCCGTGTCAGGGTGCACCTGCTTCAGCACCTTGTAGATGTAGATGGCATAGCTCTCCTTCCTCTTGCGCTTCTTCTTCTTGTCGCCCTTCGAAATGTTCTTCTGCGCCTTGCCAGCCTTCTTGGCGGCCTTCCCGCTAGTCTTGGGCGGCATCTCGAACCAACGTACGGCAGCAGCAACACCAGTAGCAAGCGCTCCGCTCTAGTCAGCGTCTCCCCACACAGTGGCACCCGCCGCCAGCCGCCGCCGCACCTTTACCAGCTCGCCCTGTTGCGGCCGCCGACCAATGGGGCGCGCGCGCAACCGGCCGCCGCACCCGAGCCCATAAAGCACCCCCACCCCGGCTGCGCCGGCACGCACTCCGCTGCTCGACTCGCTGCCGCTCGCACCGGTCCTTTTCGTTTCCGTTTCGTGTGCACCGTCGCTAGCCCATCGCCATGTCCGGACGCGGAAAGGGAGGCAAAGTCAAGGGCAAGTCAAAGTCCCGCTCAAGCAGGGCTGGGCTCCAGTTCCCGGTCGGCAGAATCCACCGCCTCCTGCGCAAGGGAAACTACGCAGAGCGCGTCGGCGCCGGGGCGCCCGTCTACCTCGCCGCCGTCATGGAGTACCTCGCGGCTGAGGTGCTCGAGCTGGCCGGAAACGCGGCCCGCGACAACAAGAAGACGCGCATCATCCCGCGCCACCTGCAGCTTGCCATCCGCAACGACGAGGAGCTCAACAAGCTCCTGTCGGGCGTCACCATCGCACAGGGTGGTGTCCTGCCCAACATCCAGGCCGTCCTGCTGCCAAAGAAGACCGAGAAGAAGGCCTAAAGGAGGCCAGGCAATCGCAGCGCCGCGTGCTCCCCTGCACGCAACGCGCTTTGCCGGCTCGGCCCACAACAATCGGCCCTTTTCAGGGCCACCACACACACCTACGTCCAAAGCAAAATTTCAGTCGTCCTCGCCGCACCTTGTTTTGTTTTAACTTTGCACTGTCACAGCACAGCCGCCGCCGGCGCACGTCCGCCATCTTGTCGTCCACACAGCCCATGTGGCCCAACACACACACACACACACACACACACACACACACATTTTGCACGGTCGCAGTCGCCTTCCAAACCGACAACGGCAGCAATAATGACCATTGTTAAAGGGAGGCGTGTCGACACACCGCCCTCCACTCCCGCGCGCAACGGCCGTCGACACGAACGAAACAGCTGATCCGGCCGCCTATGCCCACACGCCTTGCCTCGGAAACCCCAACGCCGCCGCAAACAAACACACAGAGACAAACCACGCAAGCAAATAATCACCGCCTCTCGCACAACAACACACAGCCCGCCATCTCCGTCGCGATCGATACAAAGACACACAATAACAAACACACAAACGAAGCAGCTCCACACACAGCCAGCCACATGACACGTTTCCTTTCCTTCTCCCCTCCCAGTCACATCACGTCGCTCAAACGGAAAGAAAGAAAGAAACAAACAAACAAACAACACAGCGCACACACGCAGCAACAACACAGACTCTTTCGCACTTTTCAACTTCCGAACAGTGTGGTGGCCCTGAAAAGGGCCGTTTTCTAGTCTCTCCCACCCACAAGCACGGCCGCGGGAAGGCCAGCGCCCGCTGCGACGCAGCCTAACCGCCGAAACCGTACAGGGTGCGCCCCTGCCTCTTCAGGGCGTACACCACGTCCATGGCCGTCACAGTCTTGCGCTTGGCGTGCTCAGTGTACGTCACCGCGTCGCGGATCACGTTCTCCAGGAACACCTTCAGCACCCCGCGGGTCTCCTCGTAGATCAGACCAGAGATGCGCTTCACGCCGCCCCTGCGAGCCAGGCGGCGGATGGCGGGCTTCGTGATGCCCTGGATGTTGTCGCGCAACACCTTGCGGTGCCGCTTGGCGCCACCCTTGCCGAGCCCCTTTCCTCCCTTGCCGCGGCCTGTCATCCTTCCTTCCTCGGGCAAAGCAAAACGTGCACAAACAGCAGCTGCAGCGGCTGGCGAGTCGGCTACGGTCTGCGCCCAGCGCGCCCGCCGCCCCCCTATATAGACTCTGGCCCGCCCTCCCCCCACCACGCGCAACCGCACGGAGGCGCGCGGGCCCGTTGTCAAGGCAGCACCGGACGCCGCGCCGCACCTATCCTCCACGCACGCCGCTCCGCTACCGCTACCGCTACCGCCATGGCCCGCACAAAGCAAACGGCCCGCAAGTCCACCGGCGGAAAGGCGCCGCGCAAACAGCTCGCCACCAAGGCGGCGAGGATGAGCGCGCCCGCCACCGGAGGCGTCAAGAAGCCCCACCGCTACAGGCCGGGCACCGTCGCCCTGCGAGAAATCAGGCGCTACCAGAAGAGCACAGAGCTGCTCATCCGCAAGCTGCCATTCCAGCGCCTAGTGCGCGAGATCGCCCAGGACTTCAAGACCGACCTGCGCTTCCAGAGCTCCGCAGTCATGGCCCTGCAGGAGGCCAGCGAGGCCTACCTCGTCGGCCTCTTCGAAGACACCAACCTGTGCGCAATCCACGCCAAGCGCGTCACCATCATGCCCAAGGACATCCAGCTCGCGCGCCGCATCCGCGGCGAGCGCGCCTAAACCGCGCCGCGGCACCGCACCGCACAAACAAAAACGGCCCTTTTCAGGGCCACTAACATCTCTCCGTCGCGAGCAAACTTTGTCGGTCGCCTGCCTCTCGCCCCGCAACCCAAAAACAAAAACCACCACTTCCCGTCCGTCCGCCACACCCGCTCACTCTGCCTGCCTGCTAGCAGCGCGCAACAATCACACATCATCCCTCCCCGGCGCTCAAAGCGCACAATACCCAACGGCCGACGTCACACCGCACGGGTGGCTGGCCGGCCGCCGCTTTCGTTTCGAAAACAAAACAACCCGCACTCCACTCCGACGGCCAACGGCCAGGCAGGCGCGCTCGCTCGCTCTACACGCCACCGAAATCCCCGCCGACTCCTTCCGCATCTCAACGTGCCCCCCGTTGCAAAACATAACACACACACACACACACACACACACACACACACACACACACACACACAAAGGAACAAAACAAAACAAAGACCAGACACGACTCGACAAGACAGACATCCGAGAAGAACGAACGCAGGCAAGCCAACCAACGTATTCAAACAAAACAACGTGACAGAAAACCAACCGTCGGCCGCCGCCACAAACACGGCGACAATCAACCACGACAACAACAACAACAACAACAACAACAACACCGCTTACCGCTACCGCCGCCCACACCCGCCACCGACCCCCGCAATCCAACCACCACGGCACGCAAACAGCATCCCCACGGGCATACAGAAACGCCAGACAGACACCCACACCAAACGCAACACGACAATCAAAACCTTCCCCGACGTGCTTTGATGGCCCTGAGAAGGGCCGTTTTGGGCCGCGCGTCTCTTGCGCGCCACTAGACGACGACGGGGGGTGGGGACGACGGAGTCAAGCGCCAAACCCTTCCTTTCCCATCTCTTTCTCCTCTACTCTACTTCTTCTTCTTGGGCGAAGCCTTCGCCTTAGACGGCGTCGTCGCCTTCTTCGGGCGCGGCGCCTTCGGCTTCTTCGTCGGAACCTTGGCGGCCTTCTTCGCCTTCGACGGCGACTTGGCCTTGGCCGGCTTGGCCGCAGCCGCCTTCTTCGCACCCGCGGGAGCGGCCGACGCCGCAGACGCCTTCTTGGCGGCGCCCGCCTTCCGACCGGTCGCCGCCTTCACGCCACCAGCCTTCTTTGCGCCGGCCGCACGGGCGCCCTTCTTCTCCTTGCTGGCCGGAGCGGCGCGCTTCTTCTTGGCACCGCCGGCACGAGCCTTGCCGCCCTCGGCCGCCCCCCCGCCGCCGGCGCCGGCAAGCTTGAACGAGCCGGACGCGCCCTTCCCCTTCGTCTGCACCAGCTCGCCCGCCACGACGGCCGACTTGAGGTACTTCTTGATAAACGGCGCCAGCTTCTCCGCGTCCAGCTTGTAGTGCGCGGCTATGTACTTCTTGATCGCCTGCAGCGACGACCCGCCGCGCTCCTTCAGACTCTTGATGGCGGCCGTCACCATCTCAGAGGTGCGCGGGTGCGCAGGCTTGGCGCGCGGCTTCTTCGCAGACGACGCAGACTTGGCCTTCTTCGTAGTGCCGGTGGCGGCGGGTGCCGCAGCAGTCTCGTTCGTAGCCGCCTGATCTGCCATTTCGACGACGCGCGTAACACACAGCGAGAGCGAGCGGGACGGCAGGCACGCAAGCACAGCACAGCAGCAGAGCAGAGAATCACAAGGCCCAGCCAGTGTCGCGGGCGGGCGCGGACGGCCGAGAGAGCGGCCGCCACTCTGCGCGCCGCCGCGCCGCGCCTCCCGCGCTTGCTACCGCCCAACGTCCGACAGCCTGTGCGGAGCAGCCCCAAACCTGCGCCACAACCGCCCGCGCCTTTCAAACCACCGAGGATGGGGCTACACACAGCCACACCACAGTCGCCAACCAGTCGCCACGGCAGCGCCGCAAACCACGGCCAAACTGCAGCTACCGCGCGCTACAGCCTGGGTCGGCCCGCCGAGAATCGCCGCCCCCGCCCAAATGCCGCCCCCACAGCCCCAGCCGACGACCCGCCACAATGGCCAAACCTTCGGCAAAACTCCCACACCGTCGCCGCGGCAGCCCGGCCAGCGCGGCCGGCGCCACAGCCACACAAGCCGAGGCGTGCGGCGATGACGGCCGTGCAAACGCGCCTCCGCCGCCCCATCGCCTTCCGTCGCCCTCCCGCCGTTTCCCGATCGGCCCGCAGCCGTCGGGCCACATCGCGCGCCGTCCTCCTCCTCTCGCCCGCCAACATTCACAGCCGTTTCTCAACAATTGCCCGCCGCAAACGGACGCCGCCTGCGCAACAGGCGCCGCCGCCCCTCGCCGCTTCCGACCCAACCCCTCGACCGAGGCAAACCGCAATCCGAATCTACAGACCAACCCAATCTGCCGTCAAGCACACACGACAGCCGACCTTACACGTTACGCGTTACACATTACGTTTACACGTCTACGTTAGGTTAGGTTAGGTGGACGTGGGTTAGGTTAAGGGGACTTGGGTTAGGTTAAGCGTCAAACTTAGGTTAAGCATTCAAACACGTCAGGCGTCAGAGGTTAGGTTAGGTTGGGTTAGGTTAGGTTAGGTTAGGTTAGGTTAGGTTAGGTTAGGTTAGGTTACACGTTAGGTTAAGGGGTCAGTGCTAGGTTAAGAAGCGTCAAACGTAGGTTAAAAAAGCGTTCAAACGTGAGGCGTGAGCCGGACAGCTTACCTTACGTAGACGTTAGGGGCTCACAGGCTGAGCTCACCTCGCCACACCACAGGTTAGGTTCGGTTCGGTTCGGTTCGCTCGGCTCAGCGTAAAGCGCCGAGGTCAGGGTTACGTTCGTTCACCTTCGGGCGCCACACTTTCGGTTGAAAGGTCGCGACGGGACGACGTCGGCAGGCACGCCGCAAACGAACAAAAACGTACAGACGACGTCGGAAACCGCCGACAGACGGGGGAGCAGCACGACCACGACCAGACACCGAGCGCGAACGAGACACACGCGAACCACCCCCACCGGCCAAAGGGCACCACACAACAACCCAGAGCACCACGTGTCGACACCAGAGCAACCCGCCGCTCACGCGACATGGCTGGCACCGAAGGGCAACCGCCCGCAACTGCGCTTTCCGCGCCGGCCCGGATGCACGTCGTGCTACAACAACACCACTACCGTACACAGCCGCTGTTCACAACATCACTATCAATGGCGCGCCCGCGGCTCGCCGCCGTCGCAGTCGCAGCCCCAACGCCAGCACTTTTGCACCACCATTCACACGCACCGCAACACAGCTCGCCGACACAGCCGAACAAAACAAACACCACACAACAACAGCAACAGCAACAACGCCGCCGCCTCTACTTGTGCCGGCGACCCACCCCGCCGATGGCGCACCTTTCGCCAGCCGGCAATCGACACACACGCACCCACCCACCGGGGCCCAGTGCAAAAAAAAAAAAAAAAAAAAAAACACACAAAAACAAAAAAACCAAACAACACAAACGACACGGGAAGCGCACACCGCCACTTCGCGCGCACGCCACCAACCAGTCGTCGTCTCAAAATAACAAACACAAACAAAATAAACTAACAACTAGGGCAACACAAAACAAAAACGCCTCGCACGAACCGCCCACAAAAAGGACAAGCACACGCACAGCCTCTGCTGACGACCACGACGCAGCGGCACGCTGCTCCTGTCCCGCGCCCCGCGCCCCACTCGATTCACAACTCACGCGACACCGTCAACGACGGGCTCGCTTCCCGCAACCTACCACCTTTCCGCCACGACGCACAGCCCCAGCCCCACCCGACGACGCCCGTGGCAACGACTGCACTTTCACCACCGCCTCCCCCTTCCCCCCCAAAACACACACACACACACAGCCAGCCAAAAACGCACTCGCGACCCACACATGCACGTGCATCGGCACACGCCAACCAGTCAACGTCGACAACCACACGCAAGGCTCGAAACGAAACCGGCGTCCTTCCACGTTGCCATCAAGCTACGCGACACAAGACACAAGGAACCAACACAACAGCCGGCCCCACTAATTCCCACTCTCACGCCGCAAAAAGCACACCGAAACCGCCAAACGCACGCACATTCCCCTTCGCACTGACACCACCGACCGGCTCGCTACCACACACCTCTAGGCAGCCGTTTCACGCCAATTCGCCACACCGCCCACACAGTCGACAAGCGCCCGCCCTGTACGGCACACGCAACGACGCAGCGCAGCAAAGGGCGCCCGCAACACATACCTCTCCGCCGCCCGACGCGCCAACCGCCACACCACACCGCCAGCCACTCGCAAATTGTGCACTGCCACCAGCCACACGTCCAACACGCCGCGCCGCCTCCGGCCACCCGCCAGGGGGCGCTCACGTCCGCGACAACAGCGCGGCCCGCCGGGCCGGGCCGGGCCGAACCGAACCGAGCCGCCGCTGCTCTGCACTCGGCACGGCCACACCCTGCTGCAGACCGGGCTCGTCCCTCTGTACGCGTCTGCCTGCGCATCAACACAACACGACCTTTTTTTTTTTTTTTTTTCTCTCTACCGCCATCCCTCCTTCTCGCGTTTTACTCGTTGTTGCAGCAGCGGCGCACACCTACACATCCACAGCCCCAGCCGAGCCGGCCTCACCTCAGGGCCCGCCGCCAGCGTCTCCTCCTCGGGCACAGGTGCGGTGCTGTGGCCGCCCATCCAACCGCATTGCTGGCCGTCCAGCCACCAGGCGTTCCCACTGCCGCGAGCCACGCCGCGCACCGACCCTGCTGCAGAAAACGAAGCATAGCCAGAGACCGACCGATACACAAAGCAAGCCGTCGCCTCGCCTCTTGTCCTTCCTGCCTTCCTTCCGCCCCCGCCCTTCTCACACCACCGCCTCTCCACTTTCGCCCCCCCCCCCCTCCTTTTCTTTTTTTTTTTTTTTTTTTTTGTTTTCTTCTTTCTTTCTTTCTTTCTTTCTTTCTTTGGCCCTCTCTCCTTCCCGCCATGGCGGTTACGGCACCGCCTGCAGCGGCAGATTTTTTGCGCCCACACGCCTACTCCTACCACCATTAACCTTGCCCTGCCCTGCCCATCAACGTCGCAGTCGAACCGACGCTTGCCAACACACTGCCCACGTTCCTTTCTCTTTTCGGCCTACGCCCATTACGCGCCGCCGCCACAGCACCTTCCCTTCCCACAACACACCGACGTCATCACACGCACCCAAAACAGGGGCCACGACCGTGTTCCTCGCCCACTCCCATCCCGCACGGTACGCACATTCCCAACTACTACCGCGCACCCTCCCTTTCCAATCTGTGTGTCTCTGTGTCTGTGTCCTGTCCGCGCGTGACGCCTCTCAACATCCGCCGTCCCCCGTCCCGTTTTCGCCCCCATGCCGTCGTCGCGCCGCCTCCTCCCCGTCCACCGCCGCCCCTGTCCGCCCCGCACCACACCATACACCGCTGCTTGTCCCGGCCGTTGCCACCAAAGGCGCCGACCGCAAACGCGCCACGCCGCAGCCCCCGTGCGTCTCGCGCTCGCTTGCATCTCCGTGCCGACGCTGCCTCTCTTCCCACTCGCACTCGACCTCGACAACACAGTCTTTGGCTCCGCCACTGCGTGTTCCGGTGGTACGCACGCTGCAACACGTATGTATTCATTACCAGAGCGATGGCGAGGCATGACAGCATCTCTGTCTGACCAGAGAGTTCTTTATCGCTGCTAGTCGGCGCTTGGACCGCGCCAGACGACAGTAGTGGCACGCACCGGGTCGCCAGGAACAGTTGTTATATATATTGTAGCGCGAGTCGGGAGAGGTAGTAGTCGGTCGACAGTAGTAGCGGGTGGACGGTTGTACTGAGCGGGCGTCGGCGGCGTGCTCTGCTCGTCTCGCGACTCTGGTCACGGTTCGGGACGATGTATAGTTTATTGTGTTATAATCAAAAAGGTGGTGTGACGCTGCATTGCGCAAATCTGATAACGTATGTTCATTGTACTTCTTTTGTTCAACAACAAAAGCCCCACTATTACTTTTTTTCTAAAGTAACTTTTGTCTCTTAACGAAAAACATTCACTTTTTAAAGACTACTTCCTATGGCATTTCCCTCCAAGGAGTGCAATTAATTACCAGCCAGCACTCATTCATTGCACACAGCTGTGTAAGGGGTATCTACAATTGAGGAGCGGATATAAATGCAATTTTTTTGTTTTTTTTTTGTGTGTGTGTTGTAACCTCCCAGCAAAATTTAAAATAATGGACAATGTTATTTACGGATGCTAATGGACATTGCGCTAATTGTAACCTCGCCCACAATGAGAGGTATTGAAAATGGCAACAAAAATGTGAAATTCGCAATCTGACTCAAATATAAAGTCTTCACACAACATTTACAAAAGTCCGTTCAGTGACAAGAAACTTCAATTAAACCGAAATATCGGTCTTTGGCCCTGTGCAAAACAATCAGAATTAAAGTCTTACCTCCGAATAAATGGATGTCACATTTCTGCTCTGGTTGTTGCGCAGCGCTTGGAGGAACTGCATTGCAAATAATAATATTCTCCTTTTTTGTGATTTTAGTGACATTTTTCTTCAAAGACGTGGAATGAAATGTGAAGTGCAACGAACTCTTTAGTTCAATAAAAAATTAAATGTTTGAAAAATGCTTTTGAAATAAAGATTATTATTGGGGAACTTGTTGGAGAATAATTACAATTTTTCATTATCTAATGATTATATTAATTAACAGTATACCTTATTCACCATCTTGACCAGTGTTGCCGACCGCCTACATCACACAACCGCACTCGGCTGCTACTACTGACCGACCGCTCTGCATGACGACTATTAGCGTACTGCACGCGACGACTACTGACAGAGTACAGCCCTCAACTACACAGAGCTACGGACTCGCAACGACTACTGACAGACTGACTGACTGAGAACCGCTCGCAACACTCGCGCAGTCCAGCGCAAACTCTCTGGTCACAGATGCTACAATGTCTCGCCATCGCTACTATGTTACATACGTGTTTCAGTGTCTTTTTCATTGGGGTAACGATCTTTGGCTCTTTTTATTCTGAATACAGGGCCAAAGGTCAACGCTGCTGCCCTTATACAATTTATCAGGTTTCATTATGTATGTTGCAATGTTACATACGGTTCACTCTTTCATTAATATTATCGTTGGGTTTGTTTTGTAGGGACGTTAACATTCTGGCACATTTTTATTATCATCGGACTCTCTGCTATTTGTGCAGGGAGGTTATACCTGGGTCCATTTCCATTTCCATTTACATTTTAATATTGATAGACTTTTTGTTTTCTTTTTTGTTTCTTGTTGTTTTTTTTTTTTTTTGTTTTGTTTTTCCCGCTCTCACCACCACCGCCGCATCACGCCTTCCGTTTTCTTGGTTTCTTTTCTGTTCTTCAACATCACCGCGCCCCATTTCCACACCACAGCCATCAGCCTCCAAGACGGGCGGGCGCAGTGTGCCATTTCCGGCGCACAAGCACACCCGTACGGTACTCTCCTCGCCCCCACGCCACCAACAACACAGCGACCACGCGGCTTTCAGGCATGGCACGGCACGGCACGGCACCGGCGAAATGCGCCGCCCCCGCCCCTCCGCGCATCCGTCCGTCTCGCCACGTTCACTGACAGCCGCGTCTGCGGCTACACCACGACAACCACAACACAACACCGCTCCCCTCCCTGGCAACTCACATTGTTTTTCTCCTCCTCTTTTGCACAAACCACAACGCCGAGCACAGGCGCAAGCCACCCACACCGCGCCCCTCCCCGTCCCGTCTTTGGCCGCCGCTCCTCGTTTCCTCGTTTGCCCCCTCCCATCTCCCGAAATGCCATGCCAGCAGCGTTACGCATGCCCCTCCCCTGTCCACACAACACTACCGCCTAACGAACAGCCTTTTCCGGGCCACATGCAGGGCACGCCCACCTCCAAACACTGCCAATTCACGGACGCACACACACACTTTCCCGACACCTTTCTGTACGGAGGGTGCGTCATCTCGACCGTGACAGAGTGACGGCAACTATCGACGATCCATTTCCCCCCACTGGTAAAACATGTCCACTAACACCTACATACATCATTCAAGTACACAGACAATAGCATACACACAATGGGAGGGCACACGAACATGGACGGCACGGCACTGTCATACACTCTTCCTCAGAACCATATCAACAAACGTTACGTACATCCGGGAAAGCGAAAGCGAACGCGAAAGCGAAAGCAAAAGCAAAGGCAAAGCCCAATGCAGCCGTCAAAGGTAACGTTCACCACGGCAGACACTTGCAGCCGCGCCGCCGTTAAACGCATTTCAGTGCGGCTCCAATACGCCTCCGACACGGGAACGTTCCGTTGCTCTACGAATGCGTTTCCTCCCCTTTTTCCCTTCCTCTCTCTTTTGCCCCCCCTCCTTGCACTCTTGCCTCATTCCTCACGTTCTGCCCAGACATTCGACCGATCAAAGTCAACCTTTCGTTACCGTTCTCAGCGCGACTGTGTACAACAGTATGACGGGTGTGCCCAAGACTTCGGTTCAGTTGCGTGACGCCGGTCTATCGCGCCGATCGACAGTTACTCAGGGGGCGACGGATCGGACCACGTCACCGACACACAAAACACTTTCAAACAAACAAATACATACCGGATGGACACAGACAAACACGTGTACAGACATTCGCCAAACAAACGACCGCCGCCGCCGCCGTCGTCGTCTAGCGTGCATCTTGAATGACGACATCGGTGTGCGTGCGTCGTACGCAATCAGTCAGACACGGCTATCAAACATCAGAGTCGAATGGTACATCATCGTGCGTGTCGCCGTACACGTACAGTACAATACAACAACAAAACAATGCGTCTTAATGGCACGTTCATTTCAACGTCACTCACACACCTCCACGCTGCAGTTACGTCGCACCATTGTCAAACTCGGCGTACAGCAAAGGGAATAGTGGGCGGCAAAAAAAACCAAACAAAAACATTTCACATTTCACCCTCGCCATGTATGATGTGCAAAAAAACAAACCCGCAAACGGCCGTCGTTACGGTGACACAAAAGTCGCCGATCACACTGTCCCCCCTCGCAGACGGGTAACACACACACACACACACACACACACACCAACAACACCAATGGGTCAAAAACCACGCCAACGAGGCGTGCCACCATTCCACGCCACGGCGACCAACCTCGTGGCCGTACCCCGCGCAACACGCTTTGACGCGCCCCCCCACCCACAATCAAAATGCACACATACATCACAGCCGTCCACACAAACAACAACAACAATTCCGCCCTTCCCGCAAAAGGCAAGTTGGTGGCCCTGAAAAGGGCCGTTTTGCCGCTCTCGCAACGGAGGAGCCTTCTCCATCCTTCCTTCCATTCCAGAGCCACCTCCTTACTTGGAGCTCGTGTACTTGGTCACCGCCTTCGTGCCCTCGCTCACGGCGTGCTTGGCCAGCTCGCCAGGCAGCAACAGCCGCACAGCGGTCTGGATCTCGCGGGACGTGATGGTCGAGCGCTTGTTGTAGTGCGCCAGGCGAGAAGCCTCGGCCGCAATGCGCTCGAAAATGTCGTTCACGAAGCTGTTCATGATGCTCATCGCCTTCGACGAGATGCCCGTGTCAGGGTGCACCTGCTTCAGCACCTTGTAGATGTAGATGGCATAGCTCTCCTTCCTCTTGCGCTTCTTCTTCTTGTCGCCCTTCGAAATGTTCTTCTGCGCCTTGCCAGCCTTCTTGGCGGCCTTCCCGCTAGTCTTGGGCGGCATCTCGAACCAACGTACGGCAGCAGCAACACCAGTAGCAAGCGCTCCGCTCTAGTCAGCGTCTCCCCACACAGTGGCACCCGCCGACCGACCTGATATGTTTGGGGTTTTCTCCCCCTTTGTTAATTGAAGTACCGGCATCCTAATGATGCCCTGACTTTCGAGATGGTACCTTTAGGTTAAGATTGGCTTTTTGTCTGTAACTGTTTGGGGGTGTTCCCCGGGTATATGAACTGTGTTTGATTAATGATGGTTATGATATGAGTGGATGAAAGTCAGTGTAGCTCGTCATCTGAACTGACGGTGAATGGTAGTGATGGGAGTTCTGTGTGTAGGGAGAATATCTGGTCCCAGGGATCTAATGAGAGGGAAAGGTGAAGAATGAGATGTTTCATAGAATTTCGTTGACTTGATTTTTATGAGATGGTTAAATGCTGGTTGACCTAGCATACCTCTAATTTCCTCGTTACTGGAGAACCAGGGGGCATCTGTGATTATTCTAAACGTCTTATTTTGTATCACTTCTAGTGAGGCCAGGTGTGTGTTTGCCGCCATGCTCCACACCTCCGATCCATAAAGAATAACTGGCAAAATTATTGTTTTCCATATTCGGAGCTTCGCCTCTGTTGATAAGCCCCTGCCCTTAAGAAGGGGATACAGTTGGTAGAGCCGGGCGGAACCTTTGTTTTTGGCCTCTGTTATATGCTGTTTGAACGTGAGATTTTTGTCTATGTTCAGTCCCAGGTATTTTATAACTTTTCTCCATGGGAGTTGTTGTCCATTGTGGTTGAGATTTCTGATGGGTCTTGTTATTTTGTGTGTGAAAATTATGGCTTGGCACTTGTCCGGATTTACTTTTACTTTCCACAAGTTACACCAGTGGTCGACTTTGTTGAGGTGCCGCTGGAGGCTACACGTTATACGATTTATGTTACGCCCGCTGTGGTATAGCGCTGTGTCATCAGCGTAGAGCGCTATGTTCCCACCCGGCTCTTTTGGGATATCATTTGTGAACACAAGATAGAGGAGGGGGCCAAGCACAGATCCCTGTGGGACACCTGCTTCTATATTAGTTATTGGACTTTTCGCTCCATCAACTGAAGCGAAAAACCTCCTGTCTGTCAGAAATGAGTGAATCATTTTTAACAGGTGATTGGGGCAATTTAGCTTCGACAGCTTGTAGAGTAGGCCGTCGTGCCAGACACGGTCAAACGCCTTCTCTATGTCGAGGAATATGGCTGCTGTGCTGTCTCCATGTTGTTTCTCGGCACAGATGTGCTCCACCAGGCGGATGGCTTGCTGGGTGGTGCTATGGCCAGCACGAAAACCGAATTGTTCCGGGGTAAGGATAGTGTTATCATTTAGGAATTTAAGTAGGGCGTTTAGGATGAGGATTTCGAGAAGTTTTGATAAGTGATTTAATAGCGAGATAGGACGATAGTTTTGTGGGAATAGATGGTCTTTATTGGGTTTGGGGATTGAGATGATCTTGGCAACCTTCCAGGCTGAAGGGAAATATTGTAGTTTGAGACAGTGGTTGAGGATATTTGATAGATGGGAAATGGCAGGTGGTGGAAGGTGTTTAAGAAGTGGGGGTTTTATAAGGTCAGGACCAGGGGCCTTTGCATTGCCGATCCGCCTGATGTAAGCTGTTATTTCGCGTTCATTTGTGTCTGCGAAGGTGGTGTTAATCCTCTCATTGAGTTTTCGTGCGAGGTGCCTCTCGATTCTCCTCTCTAGCCTCTCTGCTTCTCCCTCGTCGTTCTCTACTATGTTTTCTTGGAACTGGAGTTCGTAAGTGTCTGACATGGCGGCCGCCTTATCTGCAGGGGTGTAAACCAGCCCCTGTTGCCCATGCAGTGGTCTTGTGGCTGTCTGGGGTTGCCGCCTAGCCTTTATGATTCGCCAGAATTGTTCAGGGTTTGATTCGGCTGCCTGCAAGCTATGTTGGTACCTGCTGCACCGGAGCATATGCAGTCTGGTTTTGATTTCACGGGCCATTTGGTCCATTATCCTCCTATCTTGAGGGTAACGGTATGTTTGCCATCGCTTCCTGGTCCGGTTTTTGTCTGTTATCAATTGGGCTAGGTCTGGTGGTAAGTTGGTCCTGCCCCTATTTTGTGTGAGTTTGATAGTTGTGACTTGGGCACAGCTTTTGATGATGTTAGTAAAGTCTGCTGCGGCTTTGTCTATGTCTTCTGTCGATGCATATTCCGGTGCTGGGTCTGGTATGTGATGTGCCACTAGTTCTTTATATCGTACCCAGTTTGTGTGGTACGTAGTGTGGATGCTTTCTGTTGGTATGATGTGGTCATTTTCGAATCTTAAGATGACTGGGTTATGGTCAGAGTTCAGCGTGTTTATGACTTCTGTGCTTGTGCCCAGGTCAATATTTTTTAGTAAGAATATGTCCAGCTTGTCTGGCAGATGGCGTGAGTTGTACGGGAAGTGGGTGGGTTCATCTGGGGCTACCACTTGAACTGCTGGGTGGGTATCCAGGTATCTCAGCAGCTGGTTCCCACTTGTATTTCCAGTGCGGCAACCCCATGCCCTGTGCTTGGCATTCAGGTCCCCCCCTACTATGGTCCTGTTGTTCACATTTAGCAAGCTGTCGAGGTCACTGTGATGGAAGCGTTCGTTTGGAGGGTGGTAGGTTGCCACCAGGACAGTTGGGTGTTGGTTTAACATGATTTCTATTGCAGTTGCCTCTGTGTTGATTAGAGGTGGGATGGTGACTTGTCGGTGGCATATCCGGTGTTTTATGAGGACTCCAGTTCCGCCACCAGGTCTGTTAGGACGGTCAGTCCGGATTAGAATGTAATTTTTGACTCGAAACTGTTCATCAGGGGTTAGATGGGTTTCATTTACTAGTGCTACGTCGATGCCGTAATCTTCTAGAAACATTTCCAGTTCGTGTCGGTCGTGGAATACTCCGTCTGCATTCCAGATGGCGATGGTGATGTGTCGTTTTCTATTCGCCATCGGAAAACAGCGGGAGAATGGTGGTGAAGAACATTGATACCTTCGTGAAGGTGTCTGGAGCTGCTAGGATTTGGCTTATTGCTTTTTTCACTTTCGTGAAGAAGTCGGTGGTTAATAATTTCTGGATAAGGTTTATAACCTTCTTGACGAAGTCCCAGGGCTGGTTTTGGTTTGGACTATGCTCCTGGGTATTTTGGTTTTGTTGGATATGTGGTGATTGGTGCTGTGTTGGAGATGCTGTGATCTCGACAGTTCTGATATCTGATTCTGTGTGGGGTGTTGTGGAAGAGATGGGGGTTTGCAGGAGCTGCTGGGATGCTGTTTGTGGTGGTGGAGTTGTTGCGGTGGTTGGTGCCAGTAGTGGCAGGGGAGGTACTTCTGTGGATGTTGCTGCTGGTGATAGCATGGGTGTGGGGAGAGTTGGTGAGTCTGGATTGTTGGCAGGGTTTGTGGGCAGAGGGGGGGTTTTTGTCCTTTTGGGGGAGGGCCGTGAGACCTGGGTGGCAACTGGTTGGTTTGGTGGGGTGGCTGGGCGTCTTTGCGCTGCTGGTAGACGTTGGGGTCGTGGTTGGGCTTCTGGTTTTGTCGCCTTTGCCGGTTGGGGGTTTGTTTTTACCACCTGGGCTAAGGTGCGGTTATCGTTTCTGTGTTCTTTAGGTGGTCCTGTTGTGCAATCTTGCGGAGGAGGTGGCGAAGTGGTTTGGTTATTAGGGTTTCCTCCCGCATTTGCGGGTGTTGGTGGCGTGGAGAAGTGCGCTTCCTCCAAGATTGATGGTGGGGGGGGTGGGGGTGGGGCATTTCTGGCTGTGGTCGTGTGTCTCGCTTCCCAGGCCTCGACAAGCTTGATACGTACTGGGCATCCCCCATAGGATGCAGGGTGAGCCCCTCCACAGTTTGCGCAAGTGGCTGGCGTGTCTCTCGATTTTGAGCAGGTGCTCGACAGGTGTGGTCCAGCACACTTCACACACCTTGGGGCCATGTTGCATTGCTGAGCTCCGTGCCTGAAGCGTTGGCAAATGTAGCATTGGGTTGGACCTGCTGGTTTTTTATAAAGCTCTACTGCGATCGTCATGTGCAGCAGTCTTTGCAGCTTGAAAATCTTCCTGGATTCTGCTGTATTTAGTAAGTTTACTTGGAAGTTCCTGGTCTTCCTGCGTGGGGCAGAGATGACTCTACCTTCTGCATCTATTTCTGTTTGTGGCTGCGCCACCTGGTACACGCCCTGCACCTGAAAGCCGCTTTCTAATAGTGCCTCCTTCACTTCGTCTGGGGTCCAATGTGGGGTTAATCTCTTTATGACCACTTTTAGTGTGTGTTTGGGGTCATCATTATAAGTATAGAATTCTATTTGTCTTTTTCGGAATTCCTGCTTTAGGAAATAGAAGTCTTCTGAGTTTGTCGCCTGGTAGACAATACTGTCTCCCTTGTATGTTGTGCTGAGGGCCCCTTTCAGCTTGCCTTGTATCTGGCCGATAAAAGTTGTGTACCCCTTTGTCTCGAAAACTGTAATGGGGGGTATTTTTCTTCCCCTGACTTGTGATGCCTTTGGTATTTGGGTGACTTGTGTGTCTTTGTTCTGCGGTGCAGGCTGGGCAGTGTCCAACTCTCCTTGTTGTGATGTAGTTGGCTCCTGATTCGCTGCATGGCGCCTGCTCGTTTCTTGTGGGATGGTTTTGTGGTTGCCTTTTTGGGCTGGCTCCGCGATGTTTTTGGTTGTAGGCAGTTGTTGCTCTTGCCTCATAAGTGTCACTCTCTTTCCGTTTCGGAGATGGAGGGGAGAATTTGGTTCAATTCCAGGTGTTGAGGAATTAGAGTTGCTGTCAGAGCCAGAAGAGTCGGTGTCTACTATGAGCTTATCTGAGTCAGAGCTGCTGCTCAGTGAAGGTGTATGAATTGGTGAGATTAGTGGGGGATGTGGGGCAGAAGATGATATTGACAGGTTTGCAGGTGGGTCCATTTTGGCCTCCTGATGTTCAAAGTCATGCGGGCGCTCCATGGAGGGGTAGCCACGATATGAAATGGTTTACTAGTACTTCCCTATATTTCGACAATTTCCGTGCCAATGTATTTTCCCTACACCTGGCAGGCGCGGGATGCCACCACGGGCCTCACAGTCAGGCTGTTTGACTGTGTGGCTCGGCGGGTCCCTGGACTGCAACTTCCCTAACGCCTATGGCACCGAAATTCTCGAAAGATGGTGATTTATAGCCACCTTCTCTAGGCGGGATGTTCTTCTTTTCTTCTCCTCGAGCTATGCCATTCGTCCGAACGAGCGCCCCAGTAGTCTAGAGCTCCGTCCCGTGTCGTACGTGTGCTACACGACTTTTGCTTTTCTCGACACGACAATTTGCTTTTTCAGATAGCACACGCCCGACCACGTCCGGAAACCCAGAAAAACAGCGCGGCTCGATAGCCCTTACGATCCGGCGAAACACGCCGCTACGGCGCGAGCACGCAAGGCGACGACCAAGCACACGAGAAGCAAGCAACGAGGCGAGCTCTGGACAAAGGCGGCGAGAGCGCGCGGTGGGAATTTCCAGGGCTGGGAGCACAATAGCGGCGCGGAGCACAGGTAGACGCACGTCCGTCCGCTTCGCAGTCCCACCTCGGAATGGCCTGGCCTGGCCTGGCACCCGCCGCCAGCCGCCGCCGCACCTTTACCAGCTCGCCCTGTTGCGGCCGCCGACCAATGGGGCGCGCGCGCAACCGGCCGCCGCACCCGAGCCCATAAAGCACCCCCACCCCGGCTGCGCCGGCACGCACTCCGCTGCTCGACTCGCTGCCGCTCGCACCGGTCGTTTTCGTTTCCGTTTCGTGTGCACCGTCGCTAGCCCATCGCCATGTCCGGACGCGGAAAGGGAGGCAAAGTCAAGGGCAAGTCAAAGTCCCGCTCAAGCAGGGCTGGGCTCCAGTTCCCGGTCGGCAGAATCCACCGCCTCCTGCGCAAGGGAAACTACGCAGAGCGCGTCGGCGCCGGGGCGCCCGTCTACCTCGCCGCCGTCATGGAGTACCTCGCGGCTGAGGTGCTCGAGCTGGCCGGAAACGCGGCCCGCGACAACAAGAAGACGCGCATCATCCCGCGCCACCTGCAGCTTGCCATCCGCAACGACGAGGAGCTCAACAAGCTCCTGTCGGGCGTCACCATCGCACAGGGTGGTGTCCTGCCCAACATCCAGGCCGTCCTGCTGCCAAAGAAGACCGAGAAGAAGGCCTAAAGGAGGCCAGGCAATCGCAGCGCCGCGTGCTCCCCTGCACGCAACGCGCTTTGCCGGCTCGGCCCACAACAATCGGCCCTTTTCAGGGCCACCACACACACCTACGTCCAAAGCAAAATTTCAGTCGTCCTCGCCGCACCTTGTTTTGTTTTAACTTTGCACTGTCACAGCACAGCCGCCGCCGGCGCACGTCCGCCATCTTGTCGTCCACACAGCCCGTGTGGCCCAACACACACACACACACACACACACACACATTTTGCACGGTCGCAGTCGCCTTCCAAACCGACAACGGCAGCAATAATGACCATTGTTAAAGGGAGGCGTGTCGACACACCGCCCTCCACTCCCGCGCGCAACGGCCGTCGACACGAACGAAACAGCTGATCCGGCCGCCTATGCCCACACGCCTTGCCTCGGAAACCCCAACGCCGCCGCAAACAAACACACAGAGACAAACCACGCAAGCAAATAATCACCGCCTCTCGCACAACAACACACAGCCCGCCATCTCCGTCGCGATCGATACAAAGACACACAATAACAAACACACAAACGAAGCAGCTCCACACACAGCCAGCCACATGACACGTTTCCTTTCCTTCTCCCCTCCCAGTCACATCACGTCGCTCAAACGGAAAGAAAGAAAGAAACAAACAAACAAACAACACAGCGCACACACGCAGCAACAACACAGACTCTTTCGCACTTTTCAACTTCCGAACAGTGTGGTGGCCCTGAAAAGGGCCGTTTTCTAGTCTCTCCCACCCACAAGCACGGCCGCGGGAAGGCCAGCGCCCGCTGCGACGCAGCCTAACCGCCGAAACCGTACAGGGTGCGCCCCTGCCTCTTCAGGGCGTACACCACGTCCATGGCCGTCACAGTCTTGCGCTTGGCGTGCTCAGTGTACGTCACCGCGTCGCGGATCACGTTCTCCAGGAACACCTTCAGCACCCCGCGGGTCTAGTCGTAGATCAGACCAGAGATGCGCTTCACGCCGCCCCTGCGAGCCAGGCGGCGGATGGCGGGCTTCGTGATGCCCTGGATGTTGTCGCGCAACACCTTGCGGTGCCGCTTGGCGCCACCCTTGCCGAGCCCCTTTCCTCCCTTGCCGCGGCCTGTCATCCTTCCTTCCTCGGGCAAAGCAAAACGTGCACAAACAGCAGCTGCAGCGGCTGGCGAGTCGGCTACGGTCTGCGCCCAGCGCGCCCGCCGCCCCCCTATATAGACTCTGGCCCGCCCTCCCCCCACCACGCGCAACCGAGGGCATATAAGCGCAGCACGGAGGCGCGCGGGCCCGTTGTCAAGGCAGCACCGGACGCCGCGCCGCACCTAACCTCCACGCACGCCGCTCCGCTACCGCTACCGCTACCGCCATGGCCCGCACAAAGCAAACGGCCCGCAAGTCCACCGGCGGAAAGGCGCCGCGCAAACAGCTCGCCACCAAGGCGGCGAGGAAGAGCGCGCCCGCCACCGGAGGCGTCAAGAAGCCCCACCGCTACAGGCCGGGCACCGTCGCCCTGCGAGAAATCAGGCGCTACCAGAAGAGCACAGAGCTGCTCATCCGCAAGCTGCCATTCCAGCGCCTAGTGCGCGAGATCGCCCAGGACTTCAAGACCGACCTGCGCTTCCAGAGCTCCGCAGTCATGGCCCTGCAGGAGGCCAGCGAGGCCTACCTCGTCGGCCTCTTCGAAGACACCAACCTGTGCGCAATCCACGCCAAGCGCGTCACCATCATGCCCAAGGACATCCAGCTCGCGCGCCGCATCCGCGGCGAGCGCGCCTAAACCGCGCCGCGGCACCGCACCGCACAAACAAAAACGGCCCTTTTCAGGGCCACTAACATCTCTCCGTCGCGAGCAAACTTTGTCGGTCGCCTGCCTCTCGCCCCGCAACCCAAAAACAAAAACCACCACTTCCCGTCCGTCCGCCACACCCGCTCACTCTGCCTGCCTGCTAGCAGCGCGCAACAATCACACATCATCCCTCCCCGGCGCTCAAAGCGCACAATACCCAACGGCCGACGTCACACCGCACGGGTGGCTGGCCGGCCGCCGCTTTCGTTTCGAAAACAAAACAACCCGCACTCCACTCCGACGGCCAACGGCCAGGCAGGCGCGCTCGCTCGCTCTACACGCCACCGAAATCCCCGCCGACTCCTTCCGCATCTCAACGTGCCCCCCGTTGCAAAACATAACACACACACACACACACACACACACACACACACAAAGGAACAAAACAAAACAAAGACCAGACACGACTCGACAAGACAGACATCCGAGAAGAACGAACGCAGGCAAGCCAACCAACGTATTCAAACAAAACAACGTGACAGAAAACCAACCGTCGGCCGCCGCCACAAACACGGCGACAATCAACCACGACAACAACAACAACAACAACACCGCTTACCGCTACCGCCGCCCACACCCGCCACCGACCCCCGCAATCCAACCACCACGGCACGCAAACAGCATCCCCACGGGCATACAGAAACGCCAGACAGACACCCACACCAAACGCAACACGACAATCAAAACCTTCCCCGACGTGCTTTGATGGCCCTGAGAAGGGCCGTTTTGGGCCGCGCGTCTCTTGCGCGCCACTAGACGACGACGGGGGGTGGGGACGACGGAGTCAAGCGCCAAACCCTTCCTTTCCCATCTCTTTCTCCTCTACTCTACTTCTTCTTCTTGGGCGAAGCCTTCGCCTTAGACGGCGTCGTCGCCTTCTTCGGGCGCGGCGCCTTCGGCTTCTTCGTCGGAACCTTGGCGGCCTTCTTCGCCTTCGACGGCGACTTGGCCTTGGCCGGCTTGGCCGCAGCCGCCTTCTTCGCACCCGCGGGAGCGGCCGACGCCGCAGACGCCTTCTTGGCGGCGCCCGCCTTCCGACCGGTCGCCGCCTTCACGCCACCAGCCTTCTTTGCGCCGGCCGCACGGGCGCCCTTCTTCTCCTTGCTGGCCGGAGCGGCGCGCTTCTTCTTGGCACCGCCGGCACGAGCCTTGCCGCCCTCGGCCGCCCCCCCGCCGCCGGCGCCGGCAAGCTTGAACGAGCCGGACGCGCCCTTCCCCTTCGTCTGCACCAGCTCGCCCGCCACGACGGCCGACTTGAGGTACTTCTTGATAAACGGCGCCAGCTTCTCCGCGTCCAGCTTGTAGTGCGCGGCTATGTACTTCTTGATCGCCTGCAGCGACGACCCGCCGCGCTCCTTCAGACTCTTGATGGCGGCCGTCACCATCTCAGAGGTGCGCGGGTGCGCAGGCTTGGCGCGCGGCTTCTTCGCAGACGACGCAGACTTGGCCTTCTTCGTAGTGCCGGTGGCGGCGGGTGCCGCAGCAGTCTCGTTCGTAGCCGCCTGATCTGCCATTTCGACGACGCGCGTAACACACAGCGAGAGCGAGCGGGACGGCAGGCACGCAAGCACAGCACAGCAGCAGAGCAGAGAATCATTTTTTTTTTTTTTTTTTTTTTTTTTTTTTTTTTTTTTTTTTTTTTTTTTTTTTTTTTGGTGTGTTGTGCGTCGGCAAGGGTACTACCTCCGGAGGAGGTTGGCCCCTCAAGTGTGCGGGGTAAGGATTGCTTATTGGGGACACCATTTATTTTACAAAAATGGGACACCTTGTTTGCTTTGGAGAGCCTTTGGGCACATTATGTTGGTCCTTTAGGCTCACGTTCTTGGTATTTTTATATTTTGTTGAAGGTTCGTTGTTCTGATGGAGCTGTTCTATTGATTTTTCCTCTCTTAGTTGTCTTGAAGGATGGAGAGTGGAACTCTTATTTTTTGCCATTGGGCTGGTTCTGTAGTTGCTAGGTCCTGTAATTGCTGCGTGGTAGGTCTGAGCCTTTCAATCTTTTCGATTAGTCTTCTTGTTGTGGTGATGATTTGACTGTCGACGGTCGGCATGTTAAGTTCTTCATGTATGTGAGTAGTCCTCGTCCACCATGGTGCATTCAGGATAAGTTTTAGACATCTATTTTGGAGTGTTTGGAGTGGTTTCCGATTTGTTCTGCTGGTTATGCCCCACGACGAGCAGCCGTAGAGTATCATGGGAATTACTATTGCTTTGTATATGTTTAATTTCGTTTTTTGGAACATTTCCTTGCTAGCCAAAAGAGGGTAAATCGCGTGAATGGTTCTTGAAATACGTAGACGTTTTTGTTCAATATGCTGCTTGAAGAGCATTTTGTTGTCTACTGTTACACCGAGGTATTTGACGGATGTTTTCCATGGTAATTGCGTTCCATTTAGTTCAATTTGGTCGTGAATCTGTGGGCGCCGGCGTGTAAATAGTATGGCAACTGTCTTCTCCGGGTTTAGTTTAATCCTGTTTCTTTTGGCCCATTTTTCTGTAAGGTCCACTTGTTGTTGCAGTCTAGTTATTGTCGTTGCTAACCGTCGGTGCGTCTCGAGGAGTGCCGTGTCGTCTGCAAATTGGGCTATTGTCGAAGTTTCAGTTTTTGGTATGTCATTGACGTATACTGTGAATAGGGTCGGCGAGAGCACCGAACCCTGCGGTATTCCTTCTTGTAATGTTTTTCGAGCTGAGTGTTTGTTATCAATTTGAACAAAACATCTTCGGTCCTGTAGAAAACTGTCAATGATTTTAATGTAACATTCGGGTATGTCTGTCTGGTCTTTTAATTTAGTTAGTAGGTTGTCCTTCCACACTTTGTCATATGCTTTTTCAACGTCTAGAAAAACTGCGGCTGTATATCGTGAGAGGTTCATGTTTTTGGTGATGTGTTCTGTAATACGGAGGATCTGGAGTTCGGCTGATAGTTTCTCTTGAAATGCAAATTGTTCTTGTCGGATAATGTGGCCATCGAGTAAAGGTTGTCGGATTCTTGGGAGCAGGATACGTTCCAGGAGCTTGGACATCGTAGGGAGAAGGCTTATCGGTCTATAGTTCTGTGGTTTCTTCAGGTCTTTTCCAGGTTTAGGTATCGGTACTATTTTAGAAATCTTCCATGCTTGAGGAAAGTATTGGTTGATTAGGCAGGCATTGATGATTCTGGTGAGCAGGACGAGAGGTTTCCTTGGCAGGTTCTGGAGATGAATGTTGGATATGAGGTCCGGTCCAGGAGCAGAGTTTTTTCCAAGTCGGTTGATGATCGTTTTTAATTCAGCTGGAGTGGTAAGTTCTAGTAGATCGCGCGGAGGTGTCTGACGGATATTCTGTGCTGTAGTTGTGACATGTTGTTGATATTGTATGATGTCGGGTTGTAGGTTTCCAAGTGGTTCTATGGTGTTTTGCTGTTCATATGTGGCTGCGAAAAGTTCTGCCTGGCTAAAAGCATCGAATATGAGATTATTATTATGAAGTAAAGCCGGTTTGTGTGTTTTCGTACGACGGAGGTTCTTGATGAGTTTCCAGTCATTTGTATTACGAAGTTGTAGTGTACTCATGCGGTCTTCCCAGACTTCTGCTCTCCATTCCTGTACTCGGTGATGGATTTGCTTTTTTAGTCTGTTTAACTGTCTTCTGTCGTCGTCCGGGTTTCGAGTGTGGAGCCATCGGCGTCTAGCTGCATTTTTCAGGTATTTTAGATCTTGTATGAGTGGTGGCAGATTGTGAGTGTTTGATTCCGGAAATATTGTAGTTGCAGAAGCTTTTTTTTTTTTTTTTTTTTTTTTTTTTTTTTTTTTTTATATGCTGTTTTAATTTTGTCTGTTAACAATCCGATAGCTTCTTCTATTTTTTGTGTGGTAGTTAGGTCCAATGTGGGACGAATGTTGTTATTCAGCCATCTCTGAAACTGGTCCCAATTGATAATGGTTTTGTGTCGTGGGTGAGGCGGTTCTATTGCATTTCCGATGTGGCCGATTACTGGTAGGTGGTCAGAAGTGAGGTCTTGAAGGGTTCGGAGATGTAAATCAGGATCGAGGTTCTTGGTTATACAGATATCCAGGACGTCGGGTTGCTGGCGGTGATTGAATGGAATGTAGGTGATGTCTTGAGGAGCGGAAATTACGGCGTTCAGTCTTCCTTGTAAGTTATAAAGTGTGTTTCCACGTGCATTGTTCCTTCGCGAGTTCCAGGTAGTGTTTTTAGCATTTAAATCACCGGCCAGTAAAATTTTATTGTTATTGTCAAATATTTGGAGTAGGTCGTTTTCTTCGAGTGTAACTCTGGGGCTGAGGTATGCAGCCACCAGGGTTACTTTCCCTTGTGTTGTTTCAATTTTTACGATTGTGGCTTCTAGAGATGTCATCTGTGGCGTGATTTCCGGGTTGTGTCGAATATGAGATCGAATGAAGATGGCTGTTCCGCCTCCCCGTCGATTAGTCCTGTCTGTTCGGTGGCATATCATATTGCGAAGTTTAAATGACTGTGATGGACGTAAATGAGTTTCCGTGGCAAATAGTATGTCAATCTTATTGTCTTCAATAAATTCATTTAGTAAGTCTGCTTTGTTGTGAATCCCTGACGCATTAAAATTACAAAAACGGAGGTTTTGGCTCTTAGTTGGTCTAATTTCCATTGTCGGTTGCAAAGAATTTCATGATTCCGCCGACAATTGCCATTACTTTAGCTACTAAGTCTGGTGCAGTCATGAAATTTTGAAATGTGGTGGTAATGATTGAAATGAAGTTCGTCCACTGTGAATTCTTCCAGAAATTTGTCATATGATTTAGGAAATCGAGGAAGGAAGCAGGTCCAGTTGATTGGTTTGAGGTTGAGGTTGTTGTCTGGTGAGCCTGGGTGGTTGAAGGTGATTCCTGGGTTGTCTGAATATTTGTCCATGTTTTCCGTCCTCTGCGGCTGGCTTCGGCTGGAGTTGGCATTGGTGTGTGTTTAATGGTTGGTTGGATTGTCGCTACTGTGGGATTGGTGGTTCTTGGTCGTTGTGCGTTGTATATCCGGATTGCTTTCTGAAATTCTTCGCAGCCGCGAAAAGATGCGGGGTGGCCGTCTTGTTTGCAATTAACGCAGTGTGAGGTGGCATTAACTGGAAGGTTACAGTCTCGTGCTCTATGTGCGCCACCGCAGCGGACACAGCGAGTGGGCATGGAGCAGTAATTTGCAGTGTGGAAAAATCCCTGGCACTTTTTGCATTGCGGAGGACCATCTTTGTTCTGGTATGATTCGACTGTTACTTTCGTATCAAGGATGTATCGGACATGGTAGATGGCATCGTTTTCTGGTTTCCGGTCAAGCGTTACACAGAATACATCCATGGGTCTGAGTTGTTTCGTGTTATTATCTCTCTTCTTGTATTGGTGGACGTTGCGCGGCATAAAGTTGAGGTCTCGTAAGTCTTTATCTACTTCAGCTTCTGTCACTGTTTCAGGTAGACCTTTGATTACTACTTTTAACTGTCTTTCGTGCTGTGGTTGGTGCGTGAAGTTGGAAATGTTGTGGTGCTGGAAAAAGTCGAGTGCTGTTCTTTGGTCCTTCAATGAATCGAAATGGTACTTGATTGTATCTCCTTTGTAGATCGCCTGTATTGGTCCGTCCATATGTTTCTTGAGTGCAGCATTGAGTGTTAAGTAATGTCCCTTGTACTGAATTGTGATAGGCGGGATTCTTGGTTTTCTGGCGGTAGCTTGGGGAGCAGTTGATGATGATGGAGTTGGATGGGGTGCCGGTACTGGATTTACATTGCTATTGCTTCTCTGAGGTGGAGGTGAAAGAGGTTCAAATCTGTTTTCAATCTGGATGGAGAATTGTTTGTGTGGTACGGTGTCATCTTCTGTGTTTTTCCTTTTCGCTGTTTTACGTGGGGGAGGGGTTTGGAATTCCCCTTCCCCATCGTCCTGTTCCATGTCTTCTGTTTCAGAGATTTCAGAGTCGGATGAGCGGTAATATTGTGAGCAGTTATCGTCGTCATATGTTTGGTTGGTGTCTTCATTTGTTGAATTTTTGTCAGTGTCCGAACGTGGTGCGTCGTGATTGGCTGGTTTATCATTTCGAAGTGTCTCCATGTTGTTGTCTTGTTGTGCTTGTAATTTTTGAATCTGCTGTCGTATTGCTAGTTCTACGTCTGTATCTTGTGTGGTGTTGGAGTTAGGCTCAGACCTACCCGCGAGCTCGGCCTCGGCCCTACTACTAAATCTTTGCCTCGAAGGCCGCGGACGTACAGCGCGCGGGGGGCCGGCCTGCTCCCGGTCGGGCCCCCGCGTCTGAGGCCCTGGGTCTTCATCTTTCCCTGTACTACTCATTACTAGTCCCAGCTAGTCCGGGCACGTTCTCCTGCCACCTATCTCGCCCTAACACCCTGACGGCACGACAATTTTGCGCTCCGATCACCAGGTGCGAAGTAATAACGCCGCCCCTAGGTGATCGACACACAGCACAAGCTGCTCGGAGTCCGAGCGAGAGAATCACAAGGCCCAGCCAGTGTCGCGGGCGGGCGCGGACGGCCGAGAGAGCGGCCGCCACTCTGCGCGCCGCCGCGCCGCGCCTCCCGCGCTTGCTACCGCCCAACGTCCGACAGCCTGTGCGGAGCAGCCCCAAACCTGCGCCACAACCGCCCGCGCCTTTCAAACCACCGAGGATGGGGCTACACACAGCCACACCACAGTCGCCAACCAGTCGCCACGGCAGCGCCGCAAACCACGGCCAAACTGCAGCTACCGCGCGCTACAGCCTGGGTCGGCCCGCCGAGAATCGCCGCCCCCGCCCAAATGCCGCCCCCACAGCCCCAGCCGACGACCCGCCACAATGGCCAAACCTTCGGCAAAACTCCCACACCGTCGCCGCGGCAGCCCGGCCAGCGCGGCCGGCGCCACAGCCACACAAGCCGAGGCGTGCGGCGATGACGGCCGTGCAAACGCGCCTCCGCCGCCCCATCGCCTTCCGTCGCCCTCCCGCCGTTTCCCGATCGGCCCGCAGCCGTCGGGCCACATCGCGCGCCGTCCTCCTCCTCTCGCCCGCCAACATTCACAGCCGTTTCTCAACAATTGCCCGCCGCAAACGGACGCCGCCTGCGCAACAGGCGCCGTCGCCCCTCGCCGCTTCCGACCCAACCCCTCGACCGAGGCAAACCGCAATCCGAATCTACAGACCAACCCAATCTGCCGTCAAGCACACACGACAGCCGACCTTACACGTTACGCGTTACACATTACGTTTACACGTCTACGTTAGGTTAGGTTAGGTGGACGTGGGTTAGGTTAAGGGGACTTGGGTTAGGTTAAGCGTCAAACTTAGGTTAAGCATTCAAACACGTCAGGCGTCAGAGGTTAGGTTAGGTTGGGTTAGGTTAGGTTAGGTTAGGTTAGGTTAGGTTAGGTTAGGTTAGGTTAGGTTAGGTTAGGTTAGGTTACACGTTAGGTTAAGGGGTCAGTGCTAGGTTAAGAAGCGTCAAACGTAGGTTAAAAAAGCGTTCAAACGTGAGGCGTGAGCCGGACAGCTTACCTTACGTAGACGTTAGGGGCTCACAGGCTGAGCTCACCTCGCCACACCACAGGTTAGGTTCGGTTCGGTTCGGTTCGCTCGGCTCAGCGTAAAGCGCCGAGGTCAGGGTTACGTTCGTTCACCTTCGGGCGCCACACTTTCGGTTGAAAGGTCGCGACGGGACGACGTCGGCAGGCACGCCGCAAACGAACAAAAACGTACAGACGACGTCGGAAACCGCCGACAGACGGGGGAGCAGCACGACCACGACCAGACACCGAGCGCGAACGAGACACACGCGAACCACCCCCACCGGCCAAAGGGCACCACACAACAACCCAGAGCACCACGTGTCGACACCAGAGCAACCCGCCGCTCACGCGACATGGCTGGCACCGAAGGGCAACCGCCCGCAACTGCGCTTTCCGCGCCGGCCCGGATGCACGTCGTGCTACAACAACACCACTACCGTACACAGCCGCTGTTCACAACATCACTATCAATGGCGCGCCCGCGGCTCGCCGCCGTCGCAGTCGCAGCCCCAACGCCAGCACTTTTGCACCACCATTCACACGCACCGCAACACAGCTCGCCGACACAGCCGAACAAAACAAACACCACACAACAACAGCAACAGCAACAACGCCGCCGCCTCTACTTGTGCCGGCGACCCACCCCGCCGATGGCGCACCTTTCGCCAGCCGGCAATCGACACACACGCACCCACCCACCGGGGCCCAGTGCAAAAAAAAAAAAAAAAAAAAAACACACAAAAACAAAAAAACCAAACAACACAAACGACACGGGAAGCGCACACCGCCACTTCGCGCGCACGCCACCAACCAGTCGTCGTCTCAAAATAACAAACACAAACAAAATAAACTAACAACTAGGGCAACACAAAACAAAAACGCCTCGCACGAACCGCCCACAAAAAGGACAAGCACACGCACAGCCTCTGCTGACGACCACGACGCAGCGGCACGCTGCTCCTGTCCCGCGCCCCGCGCCCCACTCGATTCACAACTCACGCGACACCGTCAACGACGGGCTCGCTTCCCGCAACCTACCACCTTTCCGCCACGACGCACAGCCCCAGCCCCACCCGACGACGCCCGTGGCAACGACTGCACTTTCACCACCGCCTCCCCCTTCCCCCCCAAAACACACACACACACACAGCCAGCCAAAAACGCACTCGCGACCCACACATGCACGTGCATCGGCACACGCCAACCAGTCAACGTCGACAACCACACGCAAGGCTCGAAACGAAACCGGCGTCCTTCCACGTTGCCATCAAGCTACGCGACACAAGACACAAGGAACCAACACAACAGCCGGCCCCACTAATTCCCACTCTCACGCCGCAAAAAGCACACCGAAACCGCCAAACGCACGCACATTCCCCTTCGCACTGACACCACCGACCGGCTCGCTACCACACACCTCTCGGCAGCCGTTTCACGCCAATTCGCCACACCGCCCACACAGTCGACAAGCGCCCGCCCTGTACGGCACACGCAACGACGCAGCGCAGCAAAGGGCGCCCGCAACACATACCTCTCCGCCGCCCGACGCGCCAACCGCCACACCACACCGCCAGCCACTCGCAAATTGTGCACTGCCACCAGCCACACGTCCAACACGCCGCGCCGCCTCCGGCCACCCGCCAGGGGGCGCTCACGTCCGCGACAACAGCGCGGCCCGCCGGGCCGGGCCGGGCCGAACCGAACCGAGCCGCCGCTGCTCTGCACTCGGCACGGCCACACCCTGCTGCAGACCGGGCTCGTCCCTCTGTACGCGTCTGCCTGCGCATCAACACAACACGACCTTTTTTTTTTTTTTTTTCTCTCTACCGCCATCCCTCCTTCTCGCGTTTTACTCGTTGTTGCAGCAGCGGCGCACACCTACACATCCACAGCCCCAGCCGAGCCGGCCTCACCTCAGGGCCCGCCGCCAGCGTCTCCTCCTCGGGCACAGGTGCGGTGCTGTGGCCGCCCATCCAACCGCATTGCTGGCCGTCCAGCCACCACCAGGCGTTCCCACTGCCGCGAGCCACGCCGCGCACCGACCCTGCTGCAGAAAACGAAGCATAGCCAGAGACCGACCGATACACAAAGCAAGCCGTCGCCTCGCCTCTTGTCCTTCCTGCCTTCCTTCCGCCCCCGCCCTTCTCACACCACCGCCTCACCACTTTCGCCCCCCCCCCCCTCCTTTTTTTTTTTTTTTTTTTTTTTTTTGTTTTCTTCTTTCTTTCTTTCTTTCTTTCTTTCTTTGGCCCTCTCTCCTTCCCGCCATGGCGGTTACGGCACCGCCTGCAGCGGCAGATTTTTTTTTTTTTTTTTTTTTTTTTTTTTTTTTTTTTTTTTTTTTTTTTTTTGCGCCTACTCCTACCACCATTAACCTTGCCCTGCCCTGCCCATCAACGTCGCAGTCGAACCGACGCTTGCCAACACACTGCCCACGTTCCTTTCTCTTTTCGGCCTACGCCCATTACGCGCCGCCGCCACAGCACCTTCCCTTCCCACAACACACCGACGTCATCACACGCACCCAAAACAGGGGCCACGACCGTGTTCCTCGCCCACTCCCATCCCGCACGGTACGCACATTCCCAACTACTACCGCGCACCCTCCCTTTCCAATCTGTGTGTCTCTGTGTCTGTGTCCTGTCCGCGCGTGACGCCTCTCAACATCCGCCGTCCCCCGTCCCGTTTTCGCCCCCATGCCGTCGTCGCGCCGCCTCCTCCCCGTCCACCGCCGCCCCTGTCCGCCCCGCACCACACCATACACCGCTGCTTGTCCCGGCCGTTGCCACCAAAGGCGCCGACCGCAAACGCGCCACGCCGCAGCCCCCGTGCGTCTCGCGCTCGCTTGCATCTCCGTGCCGACGCTGCCTCTCTTCCCACTCGCACTCGACCTCGACAACACAGTCTTTGGCTCCGCCACTGCGTGTTCCGGTGGTACGCACGCTGCAACACGTATGTATTCATTACCAGAGCGATGGCGAGGCATGACAGCATCTCTGTCTGACCAGAGAGTTCTTTATCGCTGCTAGTCGGCGCTTGGACCGCGCCAGACGACAGTAGTGGCACGCACCGGGTCGCCAGGAACAGTTGTTATATATATTGTAGCGCGAGTCGGGAGAGGTAGTAGTCGGTCGACAGTAGTAGCGGGTGGACGGTTGTACTGAGCGGGCGTCGGCGGCGTGCTCTGCTCGTCTCGCGACTCTGGTCACGGTTCGGGACGATGTATAGTATATTGTGTTATAATCAAAAAGGTGGTGTGACGCTGCATTGCGCAAATCTGATAACGTATGTTCATTGTACTTCTTTTGTTCAACAACAAAAGCCCCACTATTACTTTTTTTCTAAAGTAACTTTTGTCTCTTAACGAAAAACATTCACTTTTTAAAGACTACTTCCTATGGCATTTCCCTCCAAGGAGTGCAATTAATTACCAGCCAGCACTCATTCATTGCACACAGCTGTGTAAGGGGTATCTACAATTGAGGAGCGGATATAAATGCAATTTTTTTGTTTTTTTTTTTTTTTTTGTGTGTGTGTTGTAACCTCCCAGCAAAATTTAAAATAATGGACAATGTTATTTACGGATGCTAATGGACATTGCGCTAATTGTAACCTCGCCCACAATGAGAGGTATTGAAAATGGCAACAAAAATGTGAAATTCGCAATCTGACTCAAATATAAAGTCTTCACACAACATTTACAAAAGTCCGTTCAGTGACAAGAAACTTCAATTAAACCGAAATATCGGTCTTTGGCCCTGTGCAAAACAATCAGAATTAAAGTCTTACCTCCGAATAAATGGATGTCACATTTCTGCTCTGGTTGTTGCGCAGCGCTTGGAGGAACTGCATTGCAAATAATAATATTCTCTTTTTTTGTGATTTTAGTGACATTTTTCTTCAAAGACGTGGAATGAAATGTGAAGTGCAACGAACTCTTTAGTTCAATAAAAAATTAAATGTTTGAAAAATGCTTTTGAAATAAAGATTATTATTGGGGAACTTGTTGGAGAATAATTACAATTTTTCATTATCTAATGATTATATTAATTAACAGTATACCTTATTCACCATCTTGACCAGTGTTGCCGACCGCCTACATCACACAACCGCACTCGGCTGCTACTACTGACCGACCGCTCTGCATGACGACTATTAGCGTACTGCACGCGACGACTACTGACAGAGTACAGCCCTCAACTACACAGAGCTACGGACTCGCAACGACTACTGACAGACTGACTGACTGAGAACCGCTCGCAACACTCGCGCAGTCCAGCGCAAACTCTCTGGTCACAGATGCTACAATGTCTCGCCATCGCTACTATGTTACATACGTGTTTCAGTGTCTTTTTCATTGGGGTAACGATCTTTGGCTCTTTTTATTCTGAATACAGGGCCAAAGGTCAACGCTGCTGCCCTTATACAATTTATCAGGTTTCATTATGTCTGTTGCAATGTTACATACGGTTCACTCTTTCATTAATATTATCGTTGGGTTTGTTTTGTAGGGACGTTAACATTCTGGCACATTTTTATTATCATCGGACTCTCTGCTATTTGTGCAGGGAGGTTATACCTGGGTCCATTTCCATTTCCATTTACATTTTAATATTGATAGACTTTTTGTTTTCTTTTTTGTTTCTTGTTGTTTTTTTTTTTTTTGTTTTGTTTTTCCCGCTCTCACCACCACCGCCGCATCACGCCTTCCGTTTTCTTGGTTTCTTTTCTGTTCTTCAACATCACCGCGCCCCATTTCCACACCACAGCCATCAGCCTCCAAGACGGGCGGGCGCAGTGTGCCATTTCCGGCGCACAAGCACACCCGTACGGTACTCTCCTCGCCCCCACGCCACCAACAACACAGCGACCACGCGGCTTTCAGGCATGGCACGGCACGGCACGGCACCGGCGAAATGCGCCGCCCCCGCCCCTCCGCGCATCCGTCCGTCTCGCCACGTTCACTGACAGCCGCGTCTGCGGCTACACCACGACAACCACAACACAACACCGCTCCCCTCCCTGGCAACTCACATTGTTTTTCTCCTCCTCTTTTGCACAAACCACAACGCCGAGCACAGGCGCAAGCCACCCACACCGCACCCCTCCCCGTCCCGTCTTTGGCCGCCGCTCCTCGTTTCCTCGTTTGCCCCCTCCCATCTCCCGAAATGCCATGCCAGCAGCGTTACGCATGCCCCTCCCCTGTCCACACAACACTACCGCCTAACGAACAGCCTTTTCCGGGCCACATGCAGGGCACGCCCACCTCCAAACACTGCCAATTCACGGACGCACACACACACTTTCCCGACACCTTTCTGTACGGAGGGTGCGTCATCTCGACCGTGACAGAGTGACGGCAACTATCGACGATCCATTTCCCCCCACTGGTAAAACATGTCCACTAACACCTACATACATCATTCAAGTACACAGACAATAGCATACACACAATGGGAGGGCACACGAACATGGACGGCACGGCACTGTCATACACTCTTCCTCAGAACCATATCAACAAACGTTACGTACATCCGGGAAAGCGAAAGCGAACGCGAAAGCGAAAGCAAAAGCAAAGGCAAAGCCCAATGCAGCCGTCAAAGGTAACGTTCACCACGGCAGACACTTGCAGCCGCGCCGCCGTTAAACGCATTTCAGTGCGGCTCCAATACGCCTCCGACACGGGAACGTTCCGTTGCTCTACGAATGCGTTTCCTCCCCTTTTTCCCTTCCTCTCTCTTTTGCCCCCCCTCCTTGCACTCTTGCCTCATTCCTCACGTTCTGCCCAGACATTCGACCGATCAAAGTCAACCTTTCGTTACCGTTCTCAGCGCGACGGTGTACAACAGTATGACGGGTGTGCCCAAGACTTCGGTTCAGTTGCGTGACGCCGGTCTATCGCGCCGATCGACAGTTACTCAGGGGGCGACGGATCGGACCACGTCACCGACACACAAAACACTTTCAAACAAACAAATACATACCGGATGGACACAGACAAACACGTGTACAGACATTCGCCAAACAAACGACCGCCGCCGCCGCCGTCGTCGTCTAGCGTGCATCTTGAATGACGACATCGGTGTGCGTGCGTCGTACGCAATCAGTCAGACACGGCTATCAAACATCAGAGTCGAATGGTACATCATCGTGCGTGTCGCCGTACACGTACAGTACAATACAACAACAAAACAATGCGTCTTAATGGCACGTTCATTTCAACGTCACTCACACACCTCCACGCTGCAGTTACGTCGCACCATTGTCAAACTCGGCGTACAGCAAAGGGAATAGTGGGCGGCAAAAAAAACCAAACAAAAACATTTCACATTTCACCCTCGCCATGTATGATGTGCAAAAAAACAAACCCGCAAACGGCCGTCGTTACGGTGACACAAAAGTCGCCGATCACACTGTCCCCCCTCGCAGACGGGTAACACACACACACACACACACACACACACCAACAACACCAATGGGTCAAAAACCACGCCAACGAGGCGTGCCACCATTCCACGCCACGGCGACCAACCTCGTGGCCGTACCCCGCGCAACACGCTTTGACGCGCCCCCCCACCCACAATCAAAATGCACACATACATCACAGCCGTCCACACAAACAACAACAACAATTCCGCCCTTCCCGCAAAAGGCAAGTTGGTGGCCCTGAAAAGGGCCGTTTTGCCGCTCTCGCAACGGAGGAGCCTTCTCCATCCTTCCTTCCATTCCAGAGCCACCTCCTTACTTGGAGCTCGTGTACTTGGTCACCGCCTTCGTGCCCTCGCTCACGGCGTGCTTGGCCAGCTCGCCAGGCAGCAACAGCCGCACAGCGGTCTGGATCTCGCGGGACGTGATGGTCGAGCGCTTGTTGTAGTGCGCCAGGCGAGAAGCCTCGGCCGCAATGCGCTCGAAAATGTCGTTCACGAAGCTGTTCATGATGCTCATCGCCTTCGACGAGATGCCCGTGTCAGGGTGCACCTGCTTCAGCACCTTGTAGATGTAGATGGCATAGCTCTCCTTCCTCTTGCGCTTCTTCTTCTTGTCGCCCTTCGAAATGTTCTTCTGCGCCTTGCCAGCCTTCTTGGCGGCCTTCCCGCTAGTCTTGGGCGGCATCTCGAACCAACGTACGGCAGCAGCAACACCAGTAGCAAGCGCTCCGCTCTAGTCAGCGTCTCCCCACACAGTGGCACCCGCCGCCAGCCGCCGCCGCACCTTTACCAGCTCGCCCTGTTGCGGCCGCCGACCAATGGGGCGCGCGCGCAACCGGCCGCCGCACCCGAGCCCATAAAGCACCCCCACCCCGGCTGCGCCGGCACGCACTCCGCTGCTCGACTCGCTGCCGCTCGCACCGGTCGTTTTCGTTTCCGTTTCGTGTGCACCGTCGCTAGCCCATCGCCATGTCCGGACGCGGAAAGGGAGGCAAAGTCAAGGGCAAGTCAAAGTCCCGCTCAAGCAGGGCTGGGCTCCAGTTCCCGGTCGGCAGAATCCACCGCCTCCTGCGCAAGGGAAACTACGCAGAGCGCGTCGGCGCCGGGGCGCCCGTCTACCTCGCCGCCGTCATGGAGTACCTCGCGGCTGAGGTGCTCGAGCTAGCCGGAAACGCGGCCCGCGACAACAAGAAGACGCGCATCATCCCGCGCCACCTGCAGCTTGCCATCCGCAACGACGAGGAGCTCAACAAGCTCCTGTCGGGCGTCACCATCGCACAGGGTGGTGTCCTGCCCAACATCCAGGCCGTCCTGCTGCCAAAGAAGACCGAGAAGAAGGCCTAAAGGAGGCCAGGCAATCGCAGCGCCGCGTGCTCCCCTGCACGCAACGCGCTTTGCCGGCTCGGCCCACAACAATCGGCCCTTTTCAGGGCCACCACACACACCTACGTCCAAAGCAAAATTTCAGTCGTCCTCGCCGCACCTTGTTTTGTTTTAACTTTGCACTGTCACAGCACAGCCGCCGCCGGCGCACGTCCGCCATCTTATCGTCCACACAGCCCGTGTGGCCCAACACACACACACACACACACACACACACATTTTGCACGGTCGCAGTCGCCTTCCAAACCGACAACGGCAGCAATAATGACCATTGTTAAAGGGAGGCGTGTCGACACACCGCCCTCCACTCCCGCGCGCAACGGCCGTCGACACGAACGAAACAGCTGATCCGGCCGCCTATGCCCACACGCCTTGCCTCGGAAACCCCAACGCCGCCGCAAACAAACACACAGAGACAAACCACGCAAGCAAATAATCACCGCCTCTCGCACAACAACACACAGCCCGCCATCTCCGTCGCGATCGATACAAAGACACACAATAACAAACACACAAACGAAGCAGCTCCACACACAGCCAGCCACATGACACGTTTCCTTTCCTTCTCCCCTCCCAGTCACATCACGTCGCTCAAACGGAAAGAAAGAAAGAAACAAACAAACAACACAGCGCACACACGCAGCAACAACACAGACTCTTTCGCACTTTTCAACTTCCGAACAGTGTGGTGGCCCTGAAAAGGGCCGTTTTCTAGTCTCTCCCACCCACAAGCACGGCCGCGGGAAGGCCAGCGCCCGCTGCGACGCAGCCTAACCGCCGAAACCGTACAGGGTGCGCCCCTGCCTCTTCAGGGCGTACACCACGTCCATGGCCGTCACAGTCTTGCGCTTGGCGTGCTCAGTGTACGTCACCGCGTCGCGGATCACGTTCTCCAGGAACACCTTCAGCACCCCGCGGGTCTCCTCGTAGATCAGACCAGAGATGCGCTTCACGCCGCCCCTGCGAGCCAGGCGGCGGATGGCGGGCTTCGTGATGCCCTGGATGTTGTCGCGCAACACCTTGCGGTGCCGCTTGGCGCCACCCTTGCCGAGCCCCTTTCCTCCCTTGCCGCGGCCTGTCATCCTTCCTTCCTCGGGCAAAGCAAAACGTGCACAAACAGCAGCTGCAGCGGCTGGCGAGTCGGCTACGGTCTGCGCCCAGCGCGCCCGCCGCCCCCCTATATAGACTCTGGCCCGCCCTCCCCCCACCACGCGCAACCGAGGGCATATAAGCGCAGCACGGAGGCGCGCGGGCCCGTTGTCAAGGCAGCACCGGACGCCGCGCCGCACCTAACCTCCACGCACGCCGCTCCGCTACCGCTACCGCCATGGCCCGCACAAAGCAAACGGCCCGCAAGTCCACCGGCGGAAAGGCGCCGCGCAAACAGCTCGCCACCAAGGCGGCGAGGAAGAGCGCGCCCGCCACCGGAGGCGTCAAGAAGCCCCACCGCTACAGGCCGGGCACCGTCGCCCTGCGAGAAATCAGGCGCTACCAGAAGAGCACAGAGCTGCTCATCCGCAAGCTGCCATTCCAGCGCCTAGTGCGCGAGATCGCCCAGGACTTCAAGACCGACCTGCGCTTCCAGAGCTCCGCAGTCATGGCCCTGCAGGAGGCCAGCGAGGCCTACCTCGTCGGCCTCTTCGAAGACACCAACCTGTGCGCAATCCACGCCAAGCGCGTCACCATCATGCCCAAGGACATCCAGCTCGCGCGCCGCATCCGCGGCGAGCGCGCCTAAACCGCGCCGCGGCACCGCACCGCACAAACAAAAACGGCCCTTTTCAGGGCCACTAACATCTCTCCGTCGCGAGCAAACTTTGTCGGTCGCCTGCCTCTCGCCCCGCAACCCAAAAACAAAAACCACCACTTCCCGTCCGTCCGCCACACCCGCTCACTCTGCCTGCCTGCTAGCAGCGCGCAACAATCACACATCATCCCTCCCCGGCGCTCAAAGCGCACAATACCCAACGGCCGACGTCACACCGCACGGGTGGCTGGCCGGCCGCCGCTTTCGTTTCGAAAACAAAACAACCCGCACTCCACTCCGACGGCCAACGGCCAGGCAGGCGCGCTCGCTCGCTCTACACGCCACCGAAATCCCCGCCGACTCCTTCCGCATCTCAACGTGCCCCCCGTTGCAAAACATAACACACACACACACACACACACACACACACACACAAAGGAACAAAACAAAACAAAGACCAGACACGACTCGACAAGACAGACATCCGAGAAGAACGAACGCAGGCAAGCCAACCAACGTATTCAAACAAAACAACGTGACAGAAAACCAACCGTCGGCCGCCGCCACAAACACGGCGACAATCAACCACGACAACAACAACAACAACAACACCGCTTACCGCTACCGCCGCCCACACCCGCCACCGACCCCCGCAATCCAACCACCACGGCACGCAAACAGCATCCCCACGGGCATACAGAAACGCCAGACAGACACCCACACCAAACGCAACACGACAATCAAAACCTTCCCCGACGTGCTTTGATGGCCCTGAGAAGGGCCGTTTTGGGCCGCGCGTCTCTTGCGCGCCACTAGACGACGACGGGGGGTGGGGACGACGGAGTCAAGCGCCAAACCCTTCCTTTCCCATCTCTTTCTCCTCTACTCTACTTCTTCTTCTTGGGCGAAGCCTTCGCCTTAGACGGCGTCGTCGCCTTCTTCGGGCGCGGCGCCTTCGGCTTCTTCGTCGGAACCTTGGCGGCCTTCTTCGCCTTCGACGGCGACTTGGCCTTGGCCGGCTTGGCCGCAGCCGCCTTCTTCGCACCCGCGGGAGCGGCCGACGCCGCAGACGCCTTCTTGGCGGCGCCCGCCTTCCGACCGGTCGCCGCCTTCACGCCACCAGCCTTCTTTGCGCCGGCCGCACGGGCGCCCTTCTTCTCCTTGCTGGCCGGAGCGGCGCGCTTCTTCTTGGCACCGCCGGCACGAGCCTTGCCGCCCTCGGCCGCCCCCCCGCCGCCGGCGCCGGCAAGCTTGAACGAGCCGGACGCGCCCTTCCCCTTCGTCTGCACCAGCTCGCCCGCCACGACGGCCGACTTGAGGTACTTCTTGATAAACGGCGCCAGCTTCTCCGCGTCCAGCTTGTAGTGCGCGGCTATGTACTTCTTGATCGCCTGCAGCGACGACCCGCCGCGCTCCTTCAGACTCTTGATGGCGGCCGTCACCATCTCAGAGGTGCGCGGGTGCGCAGGCTTGGCGCGCGGCTTCTTCGCAGACGACGCAGACTTGGCCTTCTTCGTAGTGCCGGTGGCGGCGGGTGCCGCAGCAGTCTCGTTCGTAGCCGCCTGATCTGCCATTTCGACGACGCGCGTAACACACAGCGAGAGCGAGCGGGACGGCAGGCACGCAAGCACAGCACAGCAGCAGAGCAGAGAATCACAAGGCCCAGCCAGTGTCGCGGGCGGGCGCGGACGGCCGAGAGAGCGGCCGCCACTCTGCGCGCCGCCGCGCCGCGCCTCCCGCGCTTGCTACCCATTCGGAGTTAGTCTTCCGACGAGAGCGGACGTGTCGCGCGAGAGCTCGTTATGTCTACCTACGCTACTCCGGCTGAGGGTGTGGCGGATCGCCGTCCGGCGGAGAATACTTCGTCGGCGGCCTCATCCGGCCCCCCACCTATGATGACCAGGCAACGCCTCCGTGAAAACGATCTGTTGACGACCTGTGCAAGGACTTTGGATCTCGGTATGGATTGCACTCATGACTCTTCGGGTGAAGATGACGACGGCCACCAGCAGCATAGTCGTAAGCGTACCGGCGACGCCGCCACCGGCGCAGATGACGGTTTCCGGAAGCCACCAAAGAAGAAGGTCTCGAAGCAGCCGCAGCGGCGGCCTGACACGGACGCGGTGCCAACGTCTAACCGCTACGACGTCATCCAAGACGGCGCGGACGACGTTCCACCGCCCCAGCAGCAACAGCAACAGCAGGGGGCGCAGCAGCAACCGTCCCCGCCTCAGCTGCAGCGGAAGGTGCCGCCCATTGTGTTGCAGTTTAAGAACTCCTACAAGCAACTGCACACGTGGTTAAAGGAACATTGTAAGCAGTCGTTTACTGCCAAGCAGACAGGGGGTGATACCCTCAAACTCAACCTCTCCTGTACTGAGGATTATGTGACTGTAATGGATATGGTTGGGCGAGAGGGTATCCCCATGTATACCTATCCAGCGGTCCGTCCGCCGACTCTGAAGGCGCTGTTGAAGCACATTCCGGCGTCTCTCACCCATGACGAACTGAAGGAAGAACTGGAGGACCTCGGCTTCGTCGCGACGGTGGTGGATTACCATCGTATGCCCGGGACCAATCAGCTTACTGGCCACCGCGTCGTCGTCCTGCAGGACACTCCTCGGCATCGGGAAATATTCCAGCTAACCAGGATTTACGACCTCTCCGTCACCGTGGAACGTCTGCGGAAGTCCCGTGGCCCGGTCCAATGCTTCCGGTGCCAAGGGTTCAACCACGTGGCCCGTCACTGCACTATGCCGCCTATGTGCGTCAAGTGTGGTGCTGGCCACGACAGCCGCCTTTGTCCACGAAGCAAGGATGAGCCGCCCGTCTGTGGCCTGTGTGGAGGCAGTCATCCTGCCAATTTTCGTTCCTGCGCGAAGCATAAGGAGGCTAGCCGTCGGCAGCGGGGTCTTCCTCCCGTCCCGCCTTCCCGACGTGCTGATACCCGCCGGCGGCGCCAACCGCCGCCCACACGGCCGGCCAATGACAACCGTACGTGGCCCTCCCTCATGGAACGCCGGTCCGCGAGGATCCAGCCCGGTGTCACAGTGGCCGATGCACTGAAGGGCGTCTCCCACCCACGGGCTACTGCAGCTGCCGAGGTGCCAAGCGTCCCGCCGCCTCTTCCGCGCCAGGACCGCCAGCCAGCTTCTCCTTCACCCACTGCGGTGCCTACTGTTGGGCTCCACGACGTTTTCCAGCTGCTGCAGCATCTGACCACGATGGTGACCGAGTTGACCAATGCCATCGTCCACCTGCCTGCAACCATCGCCGCCACGGTGGAGGCGACGATCTCACGCAGCCTTCAGGCTCCTACTGCAGACACTTCAGTAGCCCAGCATGCCTAGACGCCGCCGCTTGGATGATTTCCGCATCGTGGCTTATAACGCCGCCAACCTCACCTACGACCTTGAGGAGCTCCGGCAGTTCTTGTTTGAACATGACGTGGACATATGCCTGGTGAATGAGACATTTCTCAAACCAGGCATCCGCTCCAACATCGCAAATTACCGATGCTTTCGGACCGACAGACCGACGCAGGGGGGTGGCACGGCGATCTTCATCCGCTCCTCCATCCCGCATTGTGAAATTCAACCGCCTGCCATCGGGTCTATAGAAGTCACTGCTGTCCAGGTTGAAACAGCCACTGGACCAGTCACGTTTATGGCTGTCTACCGGAGCCCTCGCCGCCAGCTCCTCATCGATGATGCCCGTCTCCTTCTACGGACTCCAGGCAAATATTTCATCGCAGGTGACCTTAATTGCAAACATGCGGCCTGGAATTCATTGGTCACCAATCGTAATGGGCGCCTTCTACTCCAGGCCACTGAAGAGGTGAACGCGTATGTCTGTGGGCCCGTGGAGCCGACGTGTTATCCTAGCAGAGGGAGGCCCGACATTCTTGACATCGCCATTACTCGGGGACTTAATCAGTTCCTGACTGCTGAAGTCCTTCACGAACTGAACTCCGACCATCTGCCCGTTCTCTTTCAACTGGACGTCGCCCCGGCACACAGTCCGGGCCACCTCAATTTCAACCACACGGATTGGCCCTGCTTCCAGCGACGAGTTACTGCAGCCCTGCAGCAACAAGTGGATGGCGTCGGCGTTCACGAGGCCTCTGTCGACCAGTTCGCTGATACTCTCACCGCCGCTCTGGAGGGAGCGACACCCCGCCAGCGCCCCAGCACATTCGCATCTTCCGCTCTCCCGGCGGAAATCCTCCAGGACATCCGCACTCGTAACCGCCTCTGCAAGGATTGGCGTGTGACCCGGGACCCACAGCTGAAGCGCCAAATCAACAGCCTGCGCCGTGACATCAAGGCGGCGATTGTCCAGCATAAGAATCGACGCTGGGCTGCGAAATTGCAGGCGTTCACCCCCGACCCCTTGCACTGGAATGCGGTCCGCTTTTTTACGAGACGCAGGACACGGATACCCCCTCTTGCAACACCGACTGGGACGGCCTATCTACATGTGGATAAGGCGAATCTCCTTGCGGACATCTTTCAGGAGAATTTTACCCCCCTTCAAGATGGTGTGGACCAGTTGCACGTCGCCCAGGTTGACACCGAGGTGCAGACCATCCTCCATGGGGACGAGGAGGAGGACCACGACGACATCCCGCCTATTTCCGTGGCTGAAGTCCGTGCGGGCATCAGGGCTCTCCCGGCGTCCAAGGCTCCAGGTGTTGATAACATTACTGGCCGGGTCCTTAAGAACCTGCCGCTCCTGGCAGTTGTTCGTCTCACTGCCATCTTCAATTGGGTTCTACGGACTTGCACCTACCCTGCAGCGTGGAAGCACTCCATCGTTATTGCTGTTCCCAAGCCGGGCACGGATCGGAAAGACCCAAAATCCTACCGGCCTATCAGTTTGCTTCCACACATCAGCAAGTTGTTTGAGCGGCTACTTCTTCAGCGACTCCGGGCCATCCTGGATCTTCGGGAAATCCTCCCCCTGGAACAGTTCGGCTTCCGCCGCGGCCACTCCACGACCCAGCAGATTGTACGTGTTGTGGAGTACATCACTCGCGCCTTCAATAACCGGGAATACTGTGGAGCGGTTCTTCTAGATGTCACGAAGGCCTTTGACAGTGTTTGGCATGCTGGACTTCTCTGGAAGATGGACCACCTTGGCATTCCCCGAGCGTACGTGCGCCTCATTGCGTCGTACCTGCAGCACCGTACTTTCGCTGTCCGAGTTGACGCGGCTCTCTCCACTGCCAGACCTATCGTCGCCGGGGTGCCGCAGGGCTCTGTCCTGGGCCCCGTCCTTTATACTATATTTACCTCGGACCTTCCGACGTCGCCCCGAGTGGAGAAAGCCGTCTACGCCGACGATACGATGCTCTACACCAGGAGCCGGTGGCATGCAGCCATGCATTCCCGGTTGCAGCGGGCGTGCGACGATCTGGAGATCTGGGCAGCTCGCTGGCGCATCCGGTTCAACCCCCTGAAGACGCAGGCTATCGTCTTTACGAGGAAGACAACGATGCCGGCCCCGCCACTTCACCTTTACGGGACCGCTCTCCCCTGGCAGAAGACTGTCCGGTACCTGGGCGTCATCATGGACGATCGCCTACTCTGGAAGCCGCATATCGACGCCGTCCGTGCAAAAGTCCACCAGCGGATGGGCGCACTGTACCCATTCCTTAATGAGGGGTCTGACCTCTCCATCCGGAATGGCCTCCTCCTCTTCCGATTATTTATTCGGCCGATTGTTGACTATGCATGTGAGGCTTGGGGCAATGCAGCCCCAACGCATATCCAGCGTCTACAGGCGCAACAGAATAAGATTCTTCGGCGGGTCTACCATGTCCACCCGCAGTTCCCGCATGGCTACCTACACCAAGCAGCTGATGAATTGGACGTGATGCTCCGCATCCAGCAGACTGCCGACCGTTTTTACCGACGGTCGCATGCCTCTGCCAATCCCCTCATTCGAGACATTGGTGCTCCTCAAGATGTTCGCGACCGCTATCAGCGGCCTGTCGCACTCCTCGACAGATGAGAAACCGGGAGTGCACTAAGCGGACGCTGCTTGCAGCTCCGTCCCTATGATTCACTTTTTATAATCCCGCATACCCTGCTGCCATACCACAAATAAAGAAGTTCAACCCAATCTCTCTCCTCTGACGAATGCAGGCAATGCCGTCAGGTAAATCCTGTGTTATTCTCCTCTTCTTGGGACATACGACTGGCGGATGGGCGCTTGCTACCGCCCAACGTCCGACAGCCTGTGCGGAGCAGCCCCAAACCTGCGCCACAACCGCCCGCGCCTTTCAAACCACCGAGGATGGGGCTACACACAGCCACACCACAGTCGCCAACCAGTCGCCACGGCAGCGCCGCAAACCACGGCCAAACTGCAGCTACCGCGCGCTACAGCCTGGGTCGGCCCGCCGAGAATCGCCGCCCCCGCCCAAATGCCGCCCCCACAGCCCCAGCCGACGACCCGCCACAATGGCCAAACCTTCGGCAAAACTCCCACACCGTCGCCGCGGCAGCCCGGCCAGCGCGGCCGGCGCCACAGCCACACAAGCCGAGGCGTGCGGCGATGACGGCCGTGCAAACGCGCCTCCGCCGCCCCATCGCCTTCCGTCGCCCTCCCGCCGTTTCCCGATCGGCCCGCAGCCGTCGGGCCACATCGCGCGCCGTCCTCCTCCTCTCGCCCGCCAACATTCACAGCCGTTTCTCAACAATTGCCCGCCGCAAACGGACGCCGCCTGCGCAACAGGCGCCGCCGCCCCTCGCCGCTTCCGACCCAACCCCTCGACCGAGGCAAACCGCAATCCGAATCTACAGACCAACCCAATCTGCCGTCAAGCACACACGACAGCCGACCTTACACGTTACGCGTTACACATTACGTTTACACGTCTACGTTAGGTTAGGTTAGGTGGACGTGGGTTAGGTTAAGGGGACTTGGGTTAGGTTAAGCGTCAAACTTAGGTTAAGCATTCAAACACGTCAGGCGTCAGAGGTTAGGTTAGGTTGGGTTAGGTTAGGTTAGGTTAGGTTAGGTTAGGTTAGGTTAGGTTAGGTTAGGTTAGGTTACACGTTAGGTTAAGGGGTCAGTGCTAGGTTAAGAAGCGTCAAACGTAGGTTAAAAAAGCGTTCAAACGTGAGGCGTGAGCCGGACAGCTTACCTTACGTAGACGTTAGGGGCTCACAGGCTGAGCTCACCTCGCCACACCACAGGTTAGGTTCGGTTCGGTTCGGTTCGCTCGGCTCAGCGTAAAGCGCCGAGGTCAGGGTTACGTTCGTTCACCTTCGGGCGCCACACTTTCGGTTGAAAGGTCGCGACGGGACGACGTCGGCAGGCACGCCGCAAACGAACAAAAACGTACAGACGACGTCGGAAACCGCCGACAGACGGGGGAGCAGCACGACCACGACCAGACACCGAGCGCGAACGAGACACACGCGAACCACCCCCACCGGCCAAAGGGCACCACACAACAACCCAGAGCACCACGTGTTGACACCAGAGCAACCCGCCGCTCACGCGACATGGCTGGCACCGAAGGGCAACCGCCCGCAACTGCGCTTTCCGCGCCGGCCCGGATGCACGTCGTGCTACAACAACACCACTACCGTACACAGCCGCTGTTCACAACATCACTATCAATGGCGCGCCCGCGGCTCGCCGCCGTCGCAGTCGCAGCCCCAACGCCAGCACTTTTGCACCACCATTCACACGCACCGCAACACAGCTCGCCGACACAGCCGAACAAAACAAACACCACACAACAACAGCAACAGCAACAACGCCGCCGCCTCTACTTGTGCCGGCGACCCACCCCGCCGATGGCGCACCTTTCGCCAGCCGGCAATCGACACACACGCACCCACCCACCGGGGCCCAGTGCAAAAAAAAAAAAAAAAAAAAAACACACAAAAACAAAAAAACCAAACAACACAAACGACACGGGAAGCGCACACCGCCACTTCGCGCGCACGCCACCAACCAGTCGTCGTCTCAAAATAACAAACACAAACAAAATAAACTAACAACTAGGGCAACACAAAACAAAAACGCCTCGCACGAACCGCCCACAAAAAGGACAAGCACACGCACAGCCTCTGCTGACGACCACGACGCAGCGGCACGCTGCTCCTGTCCCGCGCCCCGCGCCCCACTCGATTCACAACTCACGCGACACCGTCAACGACGGGCTCGCTTCCCGCAACCTACCACCTTTCCGCCACGACGCACAGCCCCAGCCCCACCCGACGACGCCCGTGGCAACGACTGCACTTTCACCACCGCCTCCCCCTTCCCCCCCAAAACACACACACACACACACAGCCAGCCAAAAACGCACTCGCGACCCACACATGCACGTGCATCGGCACACGCCAACCAGTCAACGTCGACAACCACACGCAAGGCTCGAAACGAAACCGGCGTCCTTCCACGTTGCCATCAAGCTACGCGACACAAGACACAAGGAACCAACACAACAGCCGGCCCCACTAATTCCCACTCTCACGCCGCAAAAAGCACACCGAAACCGCCAAACGCACGCACATTCCCCTTCGCACTGACACCACCGACCGGCTCGCTACCACACACCTCTCGGCAGCCGTTTCACGCCAATTCGCCACACCGCCCACACAGTCGACAAGCGCCCGCCCTGTACGGCACACGCAACGACGCAGCGCAGCAAAGGGCGCCCGCAACACATACCTCTCCGCCGCCCGACGCGCCAACCGCCACACCACACCGCCAGCCACTCGCAAATTGTGCACTGCCACCAGCCACACGTCCAACACGCCGCGCCGCCTCCGGCCACCCGCCAGGGGGCGCTCACGTCCGCGACAACAGCGCGGCCCGCCGGGCCGGGCCGGGCCGAACCGAACCGAGCCGCCGCTGCTCTGCACTCGGCACGGCCACACCCTGCTGCAGACCGGGCTCGTCCCTCTGTACGCGTCTGCCTGCGCATCAACACAACACGACCTTTTTTTTTTTTTTTTTTCTCTCTACCGCCATCCCTCCTTCTCGCGTTTTACTCGTTGTTGCAGCAGCGGCGCACACCTACACATCCACAGCCCCAGCCGAGCCGGCCTCACCTCAGGGCCCGCCGCCAGCGTCTCCTCCTCGGGCACAGGTGCGGTGCTGTGGCCGCCCATCCAACCGCATTGCTGGCCGTCCAGCCACCAGGCGTTCCCACTGCCGCGAGCCACGCCGCGCACCGACCCTGCTGCAGAAAACGAAGCATAGCCAGAGACCGACCGATACACAAAGCAAGCCGTCGCCTCGCCTCTTGTCCTTCCTGCCTTCCTTCCGCCCCCGCCCTTCTCACACCACCGCCTCTCCACTTTCGCCCCCCCCCCCTCCTTTTTTTTTTTTTTTTTTTTTTTTTTGTTTTCTTCTTTCTTTCTTTCTTTCTTTCTTTCTTTGGCCCTCTCTCCTTCCCGCCATGGCGGTTACGGCACCGCCTGCAGCGGCAGATTTTTTGCGCCCACACGCCTACTCCTACCACCATTAACCTTGCCCTGCCCTGCCCATCAACGTCGCAGTCGAACCGACGCTTGCCAACACACTGCCCACGTTCCTTTCTCTTTTCGGCCTACGCCCATTACGCGCCGCCGCCACAGCACCTTCCCTTCCCACAACACACCGACGTCATCACACGCACCCAAAACAGGGGCCACGACCGTGTTCCTCGCCCACTCCCATCCCGCACGGTACGCACATTCCCAACTACTACCGCGCACCCTCCCTTTCCAATCTGTGTGTCTCTGTGTCTGTGTCCTGTCCGCGCGTGACGCCTCTCAACATCCGCCGTCCCCCGTCCCGTTTTCGCCCCCATGCCGTCGTCGCGCCGCCTCCTCCCCGTCCACCGCCGCCCCTGTCCGCCCCGCACCACACCATACACCGCTGCTTGTCCCGGCCGTTGCCACCAAAGGCGCCGACCGCAAACGCGCCACGCCGCAGCCCCCGTGCGTCTCGCGCTCGCTTGCATCTCCGTGCCGACGCTGCCTCTCTTCCCACTCGCACTCGACCTCGACAACACAGTCTTTGGCTCCGCCACTGCGTGTTCCGGTGGTACGCACGCTGCAACACGTATGTATTCATTACCAGAGCGATGGCGAGGCATGACAGCATCTCTGTCTGACCAGAGAGTTCTTTATCGCTGCTAGTCGGCGCTTGGACCGCGCCAGACGACAGTAGTGGCACGCACCGGGTCGCCAGGAACAGTTGTTATATATATTGTAGCGCGAGTCGGGAGAGGTAGTAGTCGGTCGACAGTAGTAGCGGGTGGACGGTTGTACTGAGCGGGCGTCGGCGGCGTGCTCTGCTCGTCTCGCGACTCTGGTCACGGTTCGGGACGATGTATAGTATATTGTGTTATAATCAAAAAGGTGGTGTGACGCTGCATTGCGCAAATCTGATAACGTATGTTCATTGTACTTCTTTTGTTCAACAACAAAAGCCCCACTATTACTTTTTTTCTAAAGTAACTTTTGTCTCTTAACGAAAAACATTCACTTTTTAAAGACTACTTCCTATGGCATTTCCCTCCAAGGAGTGCAATTAATTACCAGCCAGCACTCATTCATTGCACACAGCTGTGTAAGGGGTATCTACAATTGAGGAGCGGATATAAATGCAATTTTTTTGTTTTTTTTTTTTTTGTGTGTGTGTTGTAACCTCCCAGCAAAATTTAAAATAATGGACAATGTTATTTACGGATGCTAATGGACATTGCGCTAATTGTAACCTCGCCCACAATGAGAGGTATTGAAAATGGCAACAAAAATGTGAAATTCGCAATCTGACTCAAATATAAAGTCTTCACACAACATTTACAAAAGTCCGTTCAGTGACAAGAAACTTCAATTAAACCGAAATATCGGTCTTTGGCCCTGTGCAAAACAATCAGAATTAAAGTCTTACCTCCGAATAAATGGATGTCACATTTCTGCTCTGGTTGTTGCGCAGCGCTTGGAGGAACTGCATTGCAAATAATAATATTCTCTTTTTTTGTGATTTTAGTGACATTTTTCTTCAAAGACGTGGAATGAAATGTGAAGTGCAACGAACTCTTTAGTTCAATAAAAAATTAAATGTTTGAAAAATGCTTTTGAAATAAAGATTATTATTGGGGAACTTGTTGGAGAATAATTACAATTTTTCATTATCTAATGATTATATTAATTAACAGTATACCTTATTCACCATCTTGACCAGTGTTGCCGACCGCCTACATCACACAACCGCACTCGGCTGCTACTACTGACCGACCGCTCTGCATGACGACTATTAGCGTACTGCACGCGACGACTACTGACAGAGTACAGCCCTCAACTACACAGAGCTACGGACTCGCAACGACTACTGACAGACTGACTGACTGAGAACCGCTCGCAACACTCGCGCAGTCCAGCGCAAACTCTCTGGTCACAGATGCTACAATGTCTCGCCATCGCTACTATGTTACATACGTGTTTCAGTGTCTTTTTCATTGGGGTAACGATCTTTGGCTCTTTTTATTCTGAATACAGGGCCAAAGGTCAACGCTGCTGCCCTTATACAATTTATCAGGTTTCATTATGTCTGTTGCAATGTTACATACGGTTCACTCTTTCATTAATATTATCGTTGGGTTTGTTTTGTAGGGACGTTAACATTCTGGCACATTTTTATTATCATCGGACTCTCTGCTATTTGTGCAGGGAGGTTATACCTGGGTCCATTTCCATTTCCATTTACATTTTAATATTGATAGACTTTTTGTTTTCTTTTTTGTTTCTTGTTGTTTTTTTTTTTTTTGTTTTGTTTTTCCCGCTCTCACCACCACCGCCGCATCACGCCTTCCGTTTTCTTGGTTTCTTTTCTGTTCTTCAACATCACCGCGCCCCATTTCCACACCACAGCCATCAGCCTCCAAGACGGGCGGGCGCAGTGTGCCATTTCCGGCGCACAAGCACACCCGTACGGTACTCTCCTCGCCCCCACGCCACCAACAACACAGCGACCACGCGGCTTTCAGGCATGGCACGGCACGGCACGGCACCGGCGAAATGCGCCGCCCCCGCCCCTCCGCGCATCCGTCCGTCTCGCCACGTTCACTGACAGCCGCGTCTGCGGCTACACCACGACAACCACAACACAACACCGCTCCCCTCCCTGGCAACTCACATTGTTTTTCTCCTCCTCTTTTGCACAAACCACAACGCCGAGCACAGGCGCAAGCCACCCACACCGCGCCCCTCCCCGTCCCGTCTTTGGCCGCCGCTCCTCGTTTCCTCGTTTGCCCCCTCCCATCTCCCGAAATGCCATGCCAGCAGCGTTACGCATGCCCCTCCCCTGTCCACACAACACTACCGCCTAACGAACAGCCTTTTCCGGGCCACATGCAGGGCACGCCCACCTCCAAACACTGCCAATTCACGGACGCACACACACACTTTCCCGACACCTTTCTGTACGGAGGGTGCGTCATCTCGACCGTGACAGAGTGACGGCAACTATCGACGATCCATTTCCCCCCACTGGTAAAACATGTCCACTAACACCTACATACATCATTCAAGTACACAGACAATAGCATACACACAATGGGAGGGCACACGAACATGGACGGCACGGCACTGTCATACACTCTTCCTCAGAACCATATCAACAAACGTTACGTACATCCGGGAAAGCGAAAGCGAACGCGAAAGCGAAAGCAAAAGCAAAGGCAAAGCCCAATGCAGCCGTCAAAGGTAACGTTCACCACGGCAGACACTTGCAGCCGCGCCGCCGTTAAACGCATTTCAGTGCGGCTCCAATACGCCTCCGACACGGGAACGTTCCGTTGCTCTACGAATGCGTTTCCTCCCCTTTTTCCCTTCCTCTCTCTTTTGCCCCCCCTCCTTGCACTCTTGCCTCATTCCTCACGTTCTGCCCAGACATTCGACCGATCAAAGTCAACCTTTCGTTACCGTTCTCAGCGCGACGGTGTACAACAGTATGACGGGTGTGCCCAAGACTTCGGTTCAGTTGCGTGACGCCGGTCTATCGCGCCGATCGACAGTTACTCAGGGGGCGACGGATCGGACCACGTCACCGACACACAAAACACTTTCAAACAAACAAATACATACCGGATGGACACAGACAAACACGTGTACAGACATTCGCCAAACAAACGACCGCCGCCGCCGCCGTCGTCGTCTAGCGTGCATCTTGAATGACGACATCGGTGTGCGTGCGTCGTACGCAATCAGTCAGACACGGCTATCAAACATCAGAGTCGAATGGTACATCATCGTGCGTGTCGCCGTACACGTACAGTACAATACAACAACAAAACAATGCGTCTTAATGGCACGTTCATTTCAACGTCACTCACACACCTCCACGCTGCAGTTACGTCGCACCATTGTCAAACTCGGCGTACAGCAAAGGGAATAGTGGGCGGCAAAAAAAACCAAACAAAAACATTTCACATTTCACCCTCGCCATGTATGATGTGCAAAAAAACAAACCCGCAAACGGCCGTCGTTACGGTGACACAAAAGTCGCCGATCACACTGTCCCCCCTCGCAGACGGGTAACACACACACACACACACACACACACACACCAACAACACCAATGGGTCAAAAACCACGCCAACGAGGCGTGCCACCATTCCACGCCACGGCGACCAACCTCGTGGCCGTACCCCGCGCAACACGCTTTGACGCGCCCCCCCACCCACAATCAAAATGCACACATACATCACAGCCGTCCACACAAACAACAACAACAATTCCGCCCTTCCCGCAAAAGGCAAGTTGGTGGCCCTGAAAAGGGCCGTTTTGCCGCTCTCGCAACGGAGGAGCCTTCTCCATCCTTCCTTCCATTCCAGAGCCACCTCCTTACTTGGAGCTCGTGTACTTGGTCACCGCCTTCGTGCCCTCGCTCACGGCGTGCTTGGCCAGCTCGCCAGGCAGCAACAGCCGCACAGCGGTCTGGATCTCGCGGGACGTGATGGTCGAGCGCTTGTTGTAGTGCGCCAGGCGAGAAGCCTCGGCCGCAATGCGCTCGAAAATGTCGTTCACGAAGCTGTTCATGATGCTCATCGCCTTCGACGAGATGCCCGTGTCAGGGTGCACCTGCTTCAGCACCTTGTAGATGTAGATGGCATAGCTCTCCTTCCTCTTGCGCTTCTTCTTCTTGTCGCCCTTCGAAATGTTCTTCTGCGCCTTGCCAGCCTTCTTGGCGGCCTTCCCGCTAGTCTTGGGCGGCATCTCGAACCAACGTACGGCAGCAGCAACACCAGTAGCAAGCGCTCCGCTCTAGTCAGCGTCTCCCCACACAGTGGCACCCGCCGCCAGCCGCCGCCGCACCTTTACCAGCTCGCCCTGTTGCGGCCGCCGACCAATGGGGCGCGCGCGCAACCGGCCGCCGCACCCGAGCCCATAAAGCACCCCCACCCCGGCTGCGCCGGCACGCACTCCGCTGCTCGACTCGCTGCCGCTCGCACCGGTCGTTTTCGTTTCCGTTTCGTGTGCACCGTCGCTAGCCCATCGCCATGTCCGGACGCGGAAAGGGAGGCAAAGTCAAGGGCAAGTCAAAGTCCCGCTCAAGCAGGGCTGGGCTCCAGTTCCCGGTCGGCAGAATCCACCGCCTCCTGCGCAAGGGAAACTACGCAGAGCGCGTCGGCGCCGGGGCGCCCGTCTACCTCGCCGCCGTCATGGAGTACCTCGCGGCTGAGGTGCTCGAGCTGGCCGGAAACGCGGCCCGCGACAACAAGAAGACGCGCATCATCCCGCGCCACCTGCAGCTTGCCATCCGCAACGACGAGGAGCTCAACAAGCTCCTGTCGGGCGTCACCATCGCACAGGGTGGTGTCCTGCCCAACATCCAGGCCGTCCTGCTGCCAAAGAAGACCGAGAAGAAGGCCTAAAGGAGGCCAGGCAATCGCAGCGCCGCGTGCTCCCCTGCACGCAACGCGCTTTGCCGGCTCGGCCCACAACAATCGGCCCTTTTCAGGGCCACCACACACACCTACGTCCAAAGCAAAATTTCAGTCGTCCTCGCCGCACCTTGTTTTGTTTTAACTTTGCACTGTCACAGCACAGCCGCCGCCGGCGCACGTCCGCCATCTTGTCGTCCACACAGCCCGTGTGGCCCAACACACACACACACACACACACACACACACATTTTGCACGGTCGCAGTCGCCTTCCAAACCGACAACGGCAGCAATAATGACCATTGTTAAAGGGAGGCGTGTCGACACACCGCCCTCCACTCCCGCGCGCAACGGCCGTCGACACGAACGAAACAGCTGATCCGGCCGCCTATGCCCACACGCCTTGCCTCGGAAACCCCAACGCCGCCGCAAACAAACTCACAGAGACAAACCACGCAAGCAAATAATCACCGCCTCTCGCACAACAACACACAGCCCGCCATCTCCGTCGCGATCGATACAAAGACACACAATAACAAACACACAAACGAAGCAGCTCCACACACAGCCAGCCACATGACACGTTTCCTTTCCTTCTCCCCTCCCAGTCACATCACGTCGCTCAAACGGAAAGAAAGAAAGAAACAAACAAACAAACAACACAGCGCACACACGCAGCAACAACACAGACTCTTTCGCACTTTTCAACTTCCGAACAGTGTGGTGGCCCTGAAAAGGGCCGTTTTCTAGTCTCTCCCACCCACAAGCACGGCCGCGGGAAGGCCAGCGCCCGCTGCGACGCAGCCTAACCGCCGAAACCGTACAGGGTGCGCCCCTGCCTCTTCAGGGCGTACACCACGTCCATGGCCGTCACAGTCTTGCGCTTGGCGTGCTCAGTGTACGTCACCGCGTCGCGGATCACGTTCTCCAGGAACACCTTCAGCACCCCGCGGGTCTCCTCGTAGATCAGACCAGAGATGCGCTTCACGCCGCCCCTGCGAGCCAGGCGGCGGATGGCGGGCTTCGTGATGCCCTGGATGTTGTCGCGCAACACCTTGCGGTGCCGCTTGGCGCCACCCTTGCCGAGCCCCTTTCCTCCCTTGCCGCGGCCTGTCATCCTTCCTTCCTCGGGCAAAGCAAAACGTGCACAAACAGCAGCTGCAGCGGCTGGCGAGTCGGCTACGGTCTGCGCCCAGCGCGCCCGCCGCCCCCCTATATAGACTCTGGCCCGCCCTCCCCCCACCACGCGCAACCGAGGGCATATAAGCGCAGCACGGAGGCGCGCGGGCCCGTTGTCAAGGCAGCACCGGACGCCGCGCCGCACCTAACCTCCACGCACGCCGCTCCGCTACCGCTACCGCTACCGCCATGGCCCGCACAAAGCAAACGGCCCGCAAGTCCACCGGCGGAAAGGCGCCGCGCAAACAGCTCGCCACCAAGGCGGCGAGGAAGAGCGCGCCCGCCACCGGAGGCGTCAAGAAGCCCCACCGCTACAGGCCGGGCACCGTCGCCCTGCGAGAAATCAGGCGCTACCAGAAGAGCACAGAGCTGCTCATCCGCAAGCTGCCATTCCAGCGCCTAGTGCGCGAGATCGCCCAGGACTTCAAGACCGACCTGCGCTTCCAGAGCTCCGCAGTCATGGCCCTGCAGGAGGCCAGCGAGGCCTACCTCGTCGGCCTCTTCGAAGACACCAACCTGTGCGCAATCCACGCCAAGCGCGTCACCATCATGCCCAAGGACATCCAGCTCGCGCGCCGCATCCGCGGCGAGCGCGCCTAAACCGCGCCGCGGCACCGCACCGCACAAACAAAAACGGCCCTTTTCAGGGCCACTAACATCTCTCCGTCGCGAGCAAACTTTGTCGGTCGCCTGCCTCTCGCCCCGCAACCCAAAAACAAAAACCACCACTTCCCGTCCGTCCGCCACACCCGCTCACTCTGCCTGCCTGCTAGCAGCGCGCAACAATCACACATCATCCCTCCCCGGCGCTCAAAGCGCACAATACCCAACGGCCGACGTCACACCGCACGGGTGGCTGGCCGGCCGCCGCTTTCGTTTCGAAAACAAAACAACCCGCACTCCACTCCGACGGCCAACGGCCAGGCAGGCGCGCTCGCTCGCTCTACACGCCACCGAAATCCCCGCCGACTCCTTCCGCATCTCAACGTGCCCCCCGTTGCAAAACATAACACACACACACACACACACACACACACACACAAAGGAACAAAACAAAACAAAGACCAGACACGACTCGACAAGACAGACATCCGAGAAGAACGAACGCAGGCAAGCCAACCAACGTATTCAAACAAAACAACGTGACAGAAAACCAACCGTCGGCCGCCGCCACAAACACGGCGACAATCAACCACGACAACAACAACAACAACAACACCGCTTACCGCTACCGCCGCCCACACCCGCCACCGACCCCCGCAATCCAACCACCACGGCACGCAAACACCATCCCCACGGGCATACAGAAACGCCAGACAGACACCCACACCAAACGCAACACGACAATCAAAACCTTCCCCGACGTGCTTTGATGGCCCTGAGAAGGGCCGTTTTGGGCCGCGCGTCTCTTGCGCGCCACTAGACGACGACGGGGGGTGGGGACGACGGAGTCAAGCGCCAAACCCTTCCTTTCCCATCTCTTTCTCCTCTACTCTACTTCTTCTTCTTGGGCGAAGCCTTCGCCTTAGACGGCGTCGTCGCCTTCTTCGGGCGCGGCGCCTTCGGCTTCTTCGTCGGAACCTTGGCGGCCTTCTTCGCCTTCGACGGTGACTTGGCCTTGGCCGGCTTGGCCGCAGCCGCCTTCTTCGCACCCGCGGGAGCGGCCGACGCCGCAGACGCCTTCTTGGCGGCGCCCGCCTTCCGACCGGTCGCCGCCTTCACGCCACCAGCCTTCTTTGCGCCGGCCGCACGGGCGCCCTTCTTCTCCTTGCTGGCCGGAGCGGCGCGCTTCTTCTTGGCACCGCCGGCACGAGCCTTGCCGCCCTCGGCCGCCCCCCCGCCGCCGGCGCCGGCAAGCTTGAACGAGCCGGACGCGCCCTTCCCCTTCGTCTGCACCAGCTCGCCCGCAACGACGGCCGACTTGAGGTACTTCTTGATAAACGGCGCCAGCTTCTCCGCGTCCAGCTTGTAGTGCGCGGCTATGTACTTCTTGATCGCCTGCAGCGACGACCCGCCGCGCTCCTTCAGACTCTTGATGGCGGCCGTCACCATCTCAGAGGTGCGCGGGTGCGCAGGCTTGGCGCGCGGCTTCTTCGCAGACGACGCAGACTTGGCCTTCTTCGTAGTGCCGGTGGCGGCGGGTGCCGCAGCAGTCTCGTTCGTAGCCGCCTGATCTGCCATTTCGACGACGCGCGTAACACACAGCGAGAGCGAGCGGGACGGCAGGCACGCAAGCACAGCACAGCAGCAGAGCAGAGAATCACAAGGCCCAGCCAGTGTCGCGGGCGGGCGCGGACGGCCGAGAGAGCGGCCGCCACTCTGCGCGCCGCCGCGCCGCGCCTCCCGCGCTTGCTACCGCCCAACGTCCGACAGCCTGTGCGGAGCAGCCCCAAACCTGCGCCACAACCGCCCGCGCCTTTCAAACCACCGAGGATGGGGCTACACACAGCCACACCACAGTCGCCAACCAGTCGCCACGGCAGCGCCGCAAACCACGGCCAAACTGCAGCTACCGCGCGCTACAGCCTGGGTCGGCCCGCCGAGAATCGCCGCCCCCGCCCAAATGCCGCCCCCACAGCCCCAGCCGACGACCCGCCACAATGGCCAAACCTTCGGCAAAACTCCCACACCGTCGCCGCGGCAGCCCGGCCAGCGCGGCCGGCGCCACAGCCACACAAGCCGAGGCGTGCGGCGATGACGGCCGTGCAAACGCGCCTCCGCCGCCCCATCGCCTTCCGTCGCCCTCCCGCCGTTTCCCGATCGGCCCGCAGCCGTCGGGCCACATCGCGCGCCGTCCTCCTCCTCTCGCCCGCCAACATTCACAGCCGTTTCTCAACAATTGCCCGCCGCAAACGGACGCCGCCTGCGCAACAGGCGCCGCCGCCCCTCGCCGCTTCCGACCCAACCCCTCGACCGAGGCAAACCGCAATCCGAATCTACAGACCAACCCAATCTGCCGTCAAGCACACACGACAGCCGACCTTACACGTTACGCGTTACACATTACGTTTACACGTCTACGTTAGGTTAGGTTAGGTGGACGTGGGTTAGGTTAAGGGGACTTGGGTTAGGTTAAGCGTCAAACTTAGGTTAAGCATTCAAACACGTCAGGCGTCAGAGGTTAGGTTAGGTTGGGTTAGGTTAGGTTAGGTTAGGTTAGGTTAGGTTAGGTTAGGTTAGGTTAGGTTACACGTTAGGTTAAGGGGTCAGTGCTAGGTTAAGAAGCGTCAAACGTAGGTTAAAAAAGCGTTCAAACGTGAGGCGTGAGCCGGACAGCTTACCTTACGTAGACGTTAGGGGCTCACAGGCTGAGCTCACCTCGCCACACCACAGGTTAGGTTCGGTTCGGTTCGGTTCGCTCGGCTCAGCGTAAAGCGCCGAGGTCAGGGTTACGTTCGTTCACCTTCGGGCGCCACACTTTCGGTTGAAAGGTCGCGACGGGACGACGTCGGCAGGCACGCCGCAAACGAACAAAAACGTACAGACGACGTCGGAAACCGCCGACAGACGGGGGAGCAGCACGACCACGACCAGACACCGAGCGCGAACGAGACACACGCGAACCACCCCCACCGGCCAAAGGGCACCACACAACAACCCAGAGCACCACGTGTCGACACCAGAGCAACCCGCCGCTCACGCGACATGGCTGGCACCGAAGGGCAACCGCCCGCAACTGCGCTTTCCGCGCCGGCCCGGATGCACGTCGTGCTACAACAACACCACTACCGTACACAGCCGCTGTTCACAACATCACTATCAATGGCGCGCCCGCGGCTCGCCGCCGTCGCAGTCGCAGCCCCAACGCCAGCACTTTTGCACCACCATTCACACGCACCGCAACACAGCTCGCCGACACAGCCGAACAAAACAAACACCACACAACAACAGCAACAGCAACAACGCCGCCGCCTCTACTTGTGCCGGCGACCCACCCCGCCGATGGCGCACCTTTCGCCAGCCGGCAATCGACACACACGCACCCACCCACCGGGGCCCAGTGCAAAAAAAAAAAAAAAAAAAAAAAAACACACAAAAACAAAAAAACCAAACAACACAAACGACACGGGAAGCGCACACCGCCACTTCGCGCGCACGCCACCAACCAGTCGTCGTCTCAAAATAACAAACACAAACAAAATAAACTAACAACTAGGGCAACACAAAACAAAAACGCCTCGCACGAACCGCCCACAAAAAGGACAAGCACACGCACAGCCTCTGCTGACGACCACGACGCAGCGGCACGCTGCTCCTGTCCCGCGCCCCGCGCCCCACTCGATTCACAACTCACGCGACACCGTCAACGACGGGCTCGCTTCCCGCAACCTACCACCTTTCCGCCACGACGCACAGCCCCAGCCCCACCCGACGACGCCCGTGGCAACGACTGCACTTTCACCACCGCCTCCCCCTTCCCCCCCAAAACACACACACACACACAGCCAGCCAAAAACGCACTCGCGACCCACACATGCACGTGCATCGGCACACGCCAACCAGTCAACGTCGACAACCACACGCAAGGCTCGAAACGAAACCGGCGTCCTTCCACGTTGCCATCAAGCTACGCGACACAAGACACAAGGAACCAACACAACAGCCGGCCCCACTAATTCCCACTCTCACGCCGCAAAAAGCACACCGAAACCGCCAAACGCACGCACATTCCCCTTCGCACTGACACCACCGACCGGCTCGCTACCACACACCTCTCGGCAGCCGTTTCACGCCAATTCGCCACACCGCCCACACAGTCGACAAGCGCCCGCCCTGTACGGCACACGCAACGACGCAGCGCAGCAAAGGGCGCCCGCAACACATACCTCTCCGCCGCCCGACGCGCCAACCGCCACACCACACCGCCAGCCACTCGCAAATTGTGCACTGCCACCAGCCACACGTCCAACACGCCGCGCCGCCTCCGGCCACCCGCCAGGGGGCGCTCACGTCCGCGACAACAGCGCGGCCCGCCGGGCCGTGCCGGGCCGAACCGAACCGAGCCGCCGCTGCTCTGCACTCGGCACGGCCACACCCTGCTGCAGACCGGGCTCGTCCCTCTGTACGCGTCTGCCTGCGCATCAACACAACACGACCTTTTTTTTTTTTTTTTTTCTCTCTACCGCCATCCCTCCTTCTCGCGTTTTACTCGTTGTTGCAGCAGCGGCGCACACCTACACATCCACAGCCCCAGCCGAGCCGGCCTCACCTCAGGGCCCGCCGCCAGCGTCTCCTCCTCGGGCACAGGTGCGGTGCTGTGGCCGCCCATCCAACCGCATTGCTGGCCGTCCAGCCACCAGGCGTTCCCACTGCCGCGAGCCACGCCGCGCACCGACCCTGCTGCAGAAAACGAAGCATAGCCAGAGACCGACCGATACACAAAGCAAGCCGTCGCCTCGCCTCTTGTCCTTCCTGCCTTCCTTCCGCCCCCGCCCTTCTCACACCACCGCCTCTCCACTTTCGCCCCCCCCCCCTCCTTTTTTTTTTTTTTTTTTTTTTTGTTTTCTTCTTTCTTTCTTTCTTTCTTTCTTTCTTTGGCCCTCTCTCCTTCCCGCCATGGCGGTTACGGCACCGCCTGCAGCGGCAGATTTTTTGCGCCCACACGCCTACTCCTACCACCATTAACCTTGCCCTGCCCTGCCCATCAACGTCGCAGTCGAACCGACGCTTGCCAACACACTGCCCACGTTCCTTTCTCTTTTCGGCCTACGCCCATTACGCGCCGCCGCCACAGCACCTTCCCTTCCCACAACACACCGACGTCATCACACGCACCCAAAACAGGGGCCACGACCGTGTTCCTCGCCCACTCCCATCCCGCACGGTACGCACATTCCCAACTACTACCGCGCACCCTCCCTTTCCAATCTGTGTGTCTCTGTGTCTGTGTCCTGTCCGCGCGTGACGCCTCTCAACATCCGCCGTCCCCCGTCCCGTTTTCGCCCCCATGCCGTCGTCGCGCCGCCTCCTCCCCGTCCACCGCCGCCCCTGTCCGCCCCGCACCACACCATACACCGCTGCTTGTCCCGGCCGTTGCCACCAAAGGCGCCGACCGCAAACGCGCCACGCCGCAGCCCCCGTGCGTCTCGCGCTCGCTTGCATCTCCGTGCCGACGCTGCCTCTCTTCCCACTCGCACTCGACCTCGACAACACAGTCTTTGGCTCCGCCACTGCGTGTTCCGGTGGTACGCACGCTGCAACACGTATGTATTCATTACCAGAGCGATGGCGAGGCATGACAGCATCTCTGTCTGACCAGAGAGTTCTTTATCGCTGCTAGTCGGCGCTTGGACCGCGCCAGACGACAGTAGTGGCACGCACCGGGTCGCCAGGAACAGTTGTTATATATATTGTAGCGCGAGTCGGGAGAGGTAGTAGTCGGTCGACAGTAGTAGCGGGTGGACGGTTGTACTGAGCGGGCGTCGGCGGCGTGCTCTGCTCGTCTCGCGACTCTGGTCACGGTTCGGGACGATGTATAGTATATTGTGTTATAATCAAAAAGGTGGTGTGACGCTGCATTGCGCAAATCTGATAACGTATGTTCATTGTACTTCTTTTGTTCAACAACAAAAGCCCCACTATTACTTTTTTTCTAAAGTAACTTTTGTCTCTTAACGAAAAACATTCACTTTTTAAAGACTACTTCCTATGGCATTTCCCTCCAAGGAGTGCAATTAATTACCAGCCAGCACTCATTCATTGCACACAGCTGTGTAAGGGGTATCTACAATTGAGGAGCGGATATAAATGCAATTTTTTTGTTTTTTTTTTTTTTGTGTGTGTGTTGTAACCTCCCAGCAAAATTTAAAATAATGGACAATGTTATTTACGGATGCTAATGGACATTGCGCTAATTGTAACCTCGCCCACAATGAGAGGTATTGAAAATGGCAACAAAAATGTGAAATTCGCAATCTGACTCAAATATAAAGTCTTCACACAACATTTACAAAAGTCCGTTCAGTGACAAGAAACTTCAATTAAACCGAAATATCGGTCTTTGGCCCTGTGCAAAACAATCAGAATTAAAGTCTTACCTCCGAATAAATGGATGTCACATTTCTGCTCTGGTTGTTGCGCAGCGCTTGGAGGAACTGCATTGCAAATAATAATATTCTCTTTTTTTGTGATTTTAGTGACATTTTTCTTCAAAGACGTGGAATGAAATGTGAAGTGCAACGAACTCTTTAGTTCAATAAAAAATTAAATGTTTGAAAAATGCTTTTGAAATAAAGATTATTATTGGGGAACTTGTTGGAGAATAATTACAATTTTTCATTATCTAATGATTATATTAATTAACAGTATACCTTATTCACCATCTTGACCAGTGTTGCCGACCGCCTACATCACACAACCGCACTCGGCTGCTACTACTGACCGACCGCTCTGCATGACGACTATTAGCGTACTGCACGCGACGACTACTGACAGAGTACAGCCCTCAACTACACAGAGCTACGGACTCGCAACGACTACTGACAGACTGACTGACTGAGAACCGCTCGCAACACTCGCGCAGTCCAGCGCAAACTCTCTGGTCACAGATGCTACAATGTCTCGCCATCGCTACTATGTTACATACGTGTTTCAGTGTCTTTTTCATTGGGGTAACGATCTTTGGCTCTTTTTATTCTGAATACAGGGCCAAAGGTCAACGCTGCTGCCCTTATACAATTTATCAGGTTTCATTATGTCTGTTGCAATGTTACATACGGTTCACTCTTTCATTAATATTATCGTTGGGTTTGTTTTGTAGGGACGTTAACATTCTGGCACATTTTTATTATCATCGGACTCTCTGCTATTTGTGCAGGGAGGTTATACCTGGGTCCATTTCCATTTCCATTTACATTTTAATATTGATAGACTTTTTGTTTTCTTTTTTGTTTCTTGTTGTTTTTTTTTTTTTTTGTTTTGTTTTTCCCGCTCTCACCACCACCGCCGCATCACGCCTTCCGTTTTCTTGGTTTCTTTTCTGTTCTTCAACATCACCGCGCCCCATTTCCACACCACAGCCATCAGCCTCCAAGACGGGCGGGCGCAGTGTGCCATTTCCGGCGCACAAGCACACCCGTACGGTACTCTCCTCGCCCCCACGCCACCAACAACACAGCGACCACGCGGCTTTCAGGCATGGCACGGCACGGCACGGCACCGGCGAAATGCGCCGCCCCCGCCCCTCCGCGCATCCGTCCGTCTCGCCACGTTCACTGACAGCCGCGTCTGCGGCTACACCACGACAACCACAACACAACACCGCTCCCCTCCCTGGCAACTCACATTGTTTTTCTCCTCCTCTTTTGCACAAACCACAACGCCGAGCACAGGCGCAAGCCACCCACACCGCGCCCCTCCCCGTCCCGTCTTTGGCCGCCGCTCCTCGTTTCCTCGTTTGCCCCCTCCCATCTCCCGAAATGCCATGCCAGCAGCGTTACGCATGCCCCTCCCCTGTCCACACAACACTACCGCCTAACGAACAGCCTTTTCCGGGCCACATGCAGGGCACGCCCACCTCCAAACACTGCCAATTCACGGACGCACACACACACTTTCCCGACACCTTTCTGTACGGAGGGTGCGTCATCTCGACCGTGACAGAGTGACGGCAACTATCGACGATCCATTTCCCCCCACTGGTAAAACATGTCCACTAACACCTACATACATCATTCAAGTACACAGACAATAGCATACACACAATGGGAGGGCACACGAACATGGACGGCACGGCACTGTCATACACTCTTCCTCAGAACCATATCAACAAACGTTACGTACATCCGGGAAAGCGAAAGCGAACGCGAAAGCGAAAGCAAAAGCAAAGGCAAAGCCCAATGCAGCCGTCAAAGGTAACGTTCACCACGGCAGACACTTGCAGCCGCGCCGCCGTTAAACGCATTTCAGTGCGGCTCCAATACGCCTCCGACACGGGAACGTTCCGTTGCTCTACGAATGCGTTTCCTCCCCTTTTTCCCTTCCTCTCTCTTTTGCCCCCCCTCCTTGCACTCTTGCCTCATTCCTCACGTTCTGCCCAGACATTCGACCGATCAAAGTCAACCTTTCGTTACCGTTCTCAGCGCGACGGTGTACAACAGTATGACGGGTGTGCCCAAGACTTCGGTTCAGTTGCGTGACGCCGGTCTATCGCGCCGATCGACAGTTACTCAGGGGGCGACGGATCGGACCACGTCACCGACACACAAAACACTTTCAAACAAACAAATACATACCGGATGGACACAGACAAACACGTGTACAGACATTCGCCAAACAAACGACCGCCGCCGCCGCCGTCGTCGTCTAGCGTGCATCTTGAATGACGACATCGGTGTGCGTGCGTCGTACGCAATCAGTCAGACACGGCTATCAAACATCAGAGTCGAATGGTACATCATCGTGCGTGTCGCCGTACACGTACAGTACAATACAACAACAAAACAATGCGTCTTAATGGCACGTTCATTTCAACGTCACTCACACACCTCCACGCTGCAGTTACGTCGCACCATTGTCAAACTCGGCGTACAGCAAAGGGAATAGTGGGCGGCAAAAAAAACCAAACAAAAACATTTCACATTTCACCCTCGCCATGTATGATGTGCAAAAAAACAAACCCGCAAACGGCCGTCGTTACGGTGACACAAAAGTCGCCGATCACACTGTCCCCCCTCGCAGACGGGTAACACACACACACACACACACACACACACACACCAACAACACCAATGGGTCAAAAACCACGCCAACGAGGCGTGCCACCATTCCACGCCACGGCGACCAACCTCGTGGCCGTACCCTGCGCAACACGCTTTGACGCGCCCCCCCACCCACAATCAAAATGCACACATACATCACAGCCGTCCACACAAACAACAACAACAATTCCGCCCTTCCCGCAAAAGGCAAGTTGGTGGCCCTGAAAAGGGCCGTTTTGCCGCTCTCGCAACGGAGGAGCCTTCTCCATCCTTCCTTCCATTCCAGAGCCACCTCCTTACTTGGAGCTCGTGTACTTGGTCACCGCCTTCGTGCCCTCGCTCACGGCGTGCTTGGCCAGCTCGCCAGGCAGCAACAGCCGCACAGCGGTCTGGATCTCGCGGGACGTGATGGTCGAGCGCTTGTTGTAGTGCGCCAGGCGAGAAGCCTCGGCCGCAATGCGCTCGAAAATGTCGTTCACGAAGCTGTTCATGATGCTCATCGCCTTCGACGAGATGCCCGTGTCAGGGTGCACCTGCTTCAGCACCTTGTAGATGTAGATGGCATAGCTCTCCTTCCTCTTGCGCTTCTTCTTCTTGTCGCCCTTCGAAATGTTCTTCTGCGCCTTGCCAGCCTTCTTGGCGGCCTTCCCGCTAGTCTTGGGCGGCATCTCGAACCAACGTACGGCAGCAGCAACACCAGTAGCAAGCGCTCCGCTCTAGTCAGCGTCTCCCCACACAGTGGCACCCGCCGCCAGCCGCCGCCGCACCTTTACCAGCTCGCCCTGTTGCGGCCGCCGACCAATGGGGCGCGCGCGCAACCGGCCGCCGCACCCGAGCCCATAAAGCACCCCCACCCCGGCTGCGCCTTTGTTCGTTCCAACCACAAGCTATGGCAGGACGCAAGGGGAACAAGCTAGCAGCCGCGCTGGAGCATCTCATCAGTGCTTTGGGGAGCTCCCGCGGCCGCAGGCGACCACAGAAGCCGAAGCACAAGCGGCGATCACTGCAACATGTGCAGTGCTACAGGTGCCAGCAGCTGGGGCATGTGGCGGGTGTCTGCAGGAACGCAGCCGCGTGTTTGAAATGCGCGGCGGCACACGACACCCGAAACTGCCCCAAACCACGTGGAGCAGCCAACAGATGCGTGAATTGCGGCGGACCTCACGCCGCCAACTCGCGCAGCTGCAGCTACCGCCGGCAGCACACCACAGCAAGCTCTGAGGTGCCTGCCGCCAAGGCGGCCGCACTGCCTCCCCGCTCCGGCGAGGGGCGCCCGTCGTGCCGCGTCGAAGCGGCAACCGACCAAGCGCTGGCCGACCTGCAAGCAGCCATCGCGGCCGAAAGGGCCGCAACGAGGGACGAGCTCGTGGCCGTCCACCGGCAGCTTCAACAGCTGCGGGAGGAGCTGCGGCTTCTCAAGAAGTCGCCGCCTGTGCCAGCTCCCCCCGCCCCTGTGAGGCGGCCAATGCTGGTAGATGCCGCCACGCAGACGTCCACCGACTCGCCTCCTGCAGCAATGCAGGCGGCGTGTCGCATGGAAGTGGACGTCGGGACACCTGCACCGTCTCCCCGCCTGGAGACAGAGGCAGAAGAAGAACCATCCGACGACGACTTGCCGACCGCTTCTTCGCAAGATGAAGAAGAGGCGGAAACCGAAGGACTGCCCCTCCCGCTCCCTGACGAGCGGAGTGTGCAGCCCTTCCTGAAGAAGATCGTGGCGTCGCTGAAGGACGGGACGTACCCTCACGGGGACAATCCGTACCCCTTCACGCCGGCGCACGCGAAGCCACCCCTTCCGCACGTACCGTGCGACCTTCGCCACTCGCGTGGCATGTTGCACGACGCGGTAACACGGAAGGAACTCAAACTGCTGAACAGCCACCCCATCTTCACCCCTTCGGACTGGGACCACATCACTGAGGTGACAGCGAAGTGGGTGCAAGAAGAGTTTCGCTCCGGCAGGCGACAGCCTGCCCCAGAAGATCAAGCAGCAGCCGACTACTTCGCTCGATTAAACTCAGCGAGGTAGCCAGAGGCCAATTCCACCGAGAGGCCACAAAGATGACAACAGCGCTGATAAAGGAGGAACAGCAGCCACGCTGCTTAGCCTCCCCCATCTCCAGACAGATGATGTCTGTGATTTTGAGTGAGTGAGTGAGTGCGCCGGCACGCACTCCGCTGCTCGACTCGCTGCCGCTCGCACCGGTCGTTTTCGTTTCCGTTTCGTGTGCACCGTCGCTAGCCCATCGCCATGTCCGGACGCGGAAAGGGAGGCAAAGTCAAGGGCAAGTCAAAGTCCCGCTCAAGCAGGGCTGGGCTCCAGTTCCCGGTCGGCAGAATCCACCGCCTCCTGCGCAAGGGAAACTACGCAGAGCGCGTCGGCGCCGGGGCGCCCGTCTACCTCGCCGCCGTCATGGAGTACCTCGCGGCTGAGGTGCTCGAGCTGGCCGGAAACGCGGCCCGCGACAACAAGAAGACGCGCATCATCCCGCGCCACCTGCAGCTTGCCATCCGCAACGACGAGGAGCTCAACAAGCTCCTGTCGGGCGTCACCATCGCACAGGGTGGTGTCCTGCCCAACATCCAGGCCGTCCTGCTGCCAAAGAAGACCGAGAAGAAGGCCTAAAGGAGGCCAGGCAATCGCAGCGCCGCGTGCTCCCCTGCACGCAACGCGCTTTGCCGGCTCGGCCCACAACAATCGGCCCTTTTCAGGGCCACCACACACACCTACGTCCAAAGCAAAATTTCAGTCGTCCTCGCCGCACCTTGTTTTGTTTTAACTTTGCACTGTCACAGCACAGCCGCCGCCGGCGCACGTCCGCCATCTTGTCGTCCACACAGCCCGTGTGGCCCAACACACACACACACACACACACACACACATTTTGCACGGTCGCAGTCGCCTTCCAAACCGACAACGGCAGCAATAATGACCATTGTTAAAGGGAGGCGTGTCGACACACCGCCCTCCACTCCCGCGCGCAACGGCCGTCGACACGAACGAAACAGCTGATCCGGCCGCCTATGCCCACACGCCTTGCCTCGGAAACCCCAACGCCGCCGCAAACAAACACACAGAGACAAACCACGCAAGCAAATAATCACCGCCTCTCGCACAACAACACACAGCCCGCCATCTCCGTCGCGATCGATACAAAGACACACAATAACAAACACACAAACGAAGCAGCTCCACACACAGCCAGCCACATGACACGTTTCCTTTCCTTCTCCCCTCCCAGTCACATCACGTCGCTCAAACGGAAAGAAAGAAAGAAACAAACAAACAAACAACACAGCGCACACACGCAGCAACAACACAGACTCTTTCGCACTTTTCAACTTCCGAACAGTGTGGTGGCCCTGAAAAGGGCCGTTTTCTAGTCTCTCTCACCCACAAGCACGGCCGCGGGAAGGCCAGCGCCCGCTGCGACGCAGCCTAACCGCCGAAACCGTACAGGGTGCGCCCCTGCCTCTTCAGGGCGTACACCACGTCCATGGCCGTCACAGTCTTGCGCTTGGCGTGCTCAGTGTACGTCACCGCGTCGCGGATCACGTTCTCCAGGAACACCTTCAGCACCCCGCGGGTCTCCTCGTAGATCAGACCAGAGATGCGCTTCACGCCGCCCCTGCGAGCCAGGCGGCGGATGGCGGGCTTCGTGATGCCCTGGATGTTGTCGCGCAACACCTTGCGGTGCCGCTTGGCGCCACCCTTGCCGAGCCCCTTTCCTCCCTTGCCGCGGCCTGTCATCCTTCCTTCCTCGGGCAAAGCAAAACGTGCACAAACAGCAGCTGCAGCGGCTGGCGAGTCGGCTACGGTCTGCGCCCAGCGCATATAAGGATGGGGCCCCTCCACGCCCGCACCAACGTGGTGACCAACACAAAAGTTCTACTGTCACCTCCGTATGCATGTTAGTTTTGAATCAAGGCGTCACAGGATGCAGGCTGTGATGTTATCCATGCGTCTGGGTAAGGCTACTCATTAACATGGTCCATCAGGAGATAGTAGTGGTCGAAAGCGATCGAAGGGTAGCGGTTGTAAGAGCAGAGGAAAAAAAGTGCCAAGGCCAGCGCCAAGGGAAAAAAACCTCTGCGACAGTAGGACGGGAAGTAAGAGCAGTAGCGGTTTGCTAGCTGCGACAGAGCATGCAAGGTGAGGGGGGTTAGCGTGAGGTATCGTGCAACGTTACCTATGTACTGCGTGGTCGTTCGCTGGGTCAGTCCGGTGCCGCGGCTGGGCTCCCTCGTTGTCTCCTGGGCCGGCCGCAGTGGCTTACTCCCTGTAACACAAAAGTTCGGCGCGGCAGCGCGGCGACGCTTGCGCGATGAAGACTGCCCTGGCGGTTTTCTTCTTTGCACCTTTCACCTGCGGTGCTGCTGGGGCAACCGCTGGGACAGGCGCGCGAACGTCCTTCTGCGAGGTCGCAGGAGTGTTCGCAGGTACGACTGCACTGAGGCCTTGGGCGAAGACTGCACGCAGTTGCCTCAAGGCCTCTTCCTTCTCTGCAGCCACGGCGGCTGCGAAGGCAGCCCTCTCCACCGCCATTACGGCTTTGAGGGCTGCTGTGGCCTCCTTCACGGCGATGCCGAGCTCGAGGTCACATCTCTTCGCGGGAGGGCGAGCTGCGTCCTGGCGGCCCGTTTCCTTCTCCCCTCCCAGTCACATCACGTCGCTCAAACGGAAAGAAAGAAAGAAACAAACAAACAAACAACACAGCGCACACACGCAGCAACAACACAGACTCTTTCGCACTTTTCAACTTCCGAACAGTGTGGTGGCCCTGAAAAGGGCCGTTTTCTAGTCTCTCCCACCCACAAGCACGGCCGCGGGAAGGCCAGCGCCCGCTGCGACGCAGCCTAACCGCCGAAACCGTACAGGGTGCGCCCCTGCCTCTTCAGGGCGTACACCACGTCCATGGCCGTCACAGTCTTGCGCTTGGCGTGCTCAGTGTACGTCACCGCGTCGCGGATCACGTTCTCCAGGAACACCTTCAGCACCCCGCGGGTCTCCTCGTAGATCAGACCAGAGATGCGCTTCACGCCGCCCCTGCGAGCCAGGCGGCGGATGGCGGGCTTCGTGATGCCCTGGATGTTGTCGCGCAACACCTTGCGGTGCCGCTTGGCGCCACCCTTGCCGAGCCCCTTTCCTCCCTTGCCGCGGCCTGTCATCCTTCCTTCCTCGGGCAAAGCAAAACGTGCACAAACAGCAGCTGCAGCGGCTGGCGAGTCGGCTACGGTCTGCGCCCAGCGACTCCGACTCCGTTACTCATGTGCCTACCTGAGGCACGTGTGTGAGCAGGGTAAGCACTTGCGTGCTGTTCCTGCAGGACCTGAAAGAGATGTTTTTGAAAAGACTTCCTAACTGTTGTTGGGGTCCTCTCGGTGTTTGTCTCGTGGGTCCTGGTGTTGTTGGGGGAAGGGTTATTCCCGCAACAGGTCCGGCCAACGGGTAGTTGGTCGATGGTGTTGCTGCTGGCCCAAGCCCCGAATGAGCCGATTGCGGGATTGACCCGCTTTTTGGTAAAACTGACGTGCTAGGACTCGGAATCGGTCCCGCAACGTCAGGATACCCGTGTCTTCATGGAGAAAGGTGGTTGGGTAGAACCTGGGAAGGCCCAGCGCAAGCTTCAGCGCCTTGTTTTGGACGCATTGTAGCGATCGTATCGAGGAGTCGGCGGCATTGCCCCACACCACGGCCGCGTACTCTAACACTGGACGTACCAGTGTCAGATACAGCGTGATGCCGTGACGGGAGGGCAATGTGGACTCCGGGTTTAACAAGGGATAGAGTGCGCGAAGCCGCCCTATCGCCTTGTTTCGGATCCACTGGATGTGTGGGGCCCAGGTGATCCGCTGGTCTAGTCTCACTCCGAGGTAGGTAGCTGTTTTTGACCACGGGATGGGGCCTCCCGCGATGTGTAGGGCTTCTAGGTTTGGCGGCACTCTGCGCTTCGTGAACGCCACCGCCTGGCTCTTGCCAGCGTTAAATTTAAGGCGCCACATGGTGGCCCAAGCACCGAGCGCTTCACATCCTTGCTGGAGGCGACGCCCCATGGTATGCGCGTTCATGCTCCGGGTGAACAGAGCAGTGTCGTCCGCATAGAGGGCCAACTCTACTCCGTTCACTCGCGGAGCGTCGGCGGTGAAGAGCGAGTAGAGTATGGGGCCTAGTACCGATCCCTGCGGTACGCCGGCACGTATGGGTCTGTTTGTGGACCTTCCCTGTTCTGCCCTGACGTGGAAAGTCCTGCCAGATAAGTAGGACCTGAGAAGCACTCCGTGCGACGTCGGTACCCCGAGTACAAACAACTTGTAGACGAGGCCGTCATGCCACACGGAGTCGAAGGCGCGTGAGACGTCCAGGAATACCGCCCCAAGGTATTCCCTCGTCTCCAGCGCCCTCATAGCTGGTTCCACGAGGCGGAGCAGCTGGTGGGTCGTGGAGTGACCTCCACGAAAACCAAACTGTTCGTCTGGCAGTATGTCTTCCTGGTCCACGTGTTGCAGAAGTCGCCGCACGTAAAGTCTCTCGAAAACCTTCGAGAGACTTGGGAGGAGGCTGATGGGTCTGTAGCTGGATGGCGACCGGGGGTCCTTGTCTTGCTTCGGGATGGCCACCACCTCGGCATGTTTCCACACCGAGGGGTAGACACCAGTGGCCAGGATTTTGTTAAAGACTGTGGCCAGGTATTGCTCGTACTCCTGAGGAAGATTTCTAAGGAGTGAGTTCGGGATGCCGTCGATGCCACCTGCCCTCCGGGCATTGAGCGATCGGAGTTGCAATGCGACTTCTTCGGCGGTGATGGGGTCTATGCTGTCACCCTCCTCTCGTGCGTCGAGGAAGACTGGGAGACGTTCTTCCACTAGACGGACGTGGACCACGTCGATGTCTTCTACCACGGGTCGGAAGTTTGCCTCAAAGGTGTCCGCTAGGACACTTGCCTTGGCGTCCGGCTCGCAGTAGTGGTCCTGACCGAGTTGCAGGGGAGGTATGCGCTGCCTGCGGCGCAGAAAACCTCTCACGACTCGCCATGCACTGCCGTCATCTGGGTCGAGGGACTCGACAAGGTCGGCCCATGCTTGGTTGCGGTGTTCGCGGACGGCCGCAGTGATGGCACGACGCATGCGGTTTACGCGGCGTTTCGTTACCGGCTGTCGCGTTATTTGCCACTCACGGAAGAGATGGTTTTTCGCAACTATGAGCTCCCGTATTGCTTGCGGGAGGCGTCGCGACCTGTCTTGCGGTCGATGAGTGCGACCAGGTGTGGCAGTCTCTGCCGCTCGCAGGAGCGCCTGATTTAGGGAGGTGATGGCGGCTTCCGCCCCCACCTCCTCCGGATCAGGGGCATCTGTGAGGTACTCCCTTACCTCGGTTTGGAAGTGCTCGACGTTGATATTTTTGAAGGATGGACGACCGGCCCGCACCGCCGCGCCGACGACGTCTATGTCGAAGATCACCGGCAGGTGATCTGATGACAAAGCCGTCCTCGTCTCGGCAGTCGTAAACCGATCGACCCCCCTCAGTATAGCAACGTCGAGAACGTCAGGTTGTCCGCGCACTGGGATGTGGGTTGGGTCGTAGGGCCCTAGAATGATGGCGCCGTGTCTGAGGGCGGCGCGTTCAAGTCGGCGCCCGCTGACATTTGTGAGGCGGGAGTTCCAGTGGGCGGACTTTGCGTTAAAGTCCCCCCCGATGAACAGCCTCCCCTCCATGTCCAGTAGGGTGTCGAAATCGGCCTCTTGCAGAACACCCCGCGGCGGCCGGTATGCCGCCACGAAGGTGATCTTGCCGACAGACGTGTTGACGGTCACGCCGGTGGCTTCAACGTGCTCGAGTTGTGGCAGTTGCACCGGGTAGTGCCGCAAGGACGACCTAACATACGCCGCCGTTCCGCCGCCGTGGGTCGGCCGGTCGGTGCGGTAGCAGCTGTAGTTTGCGACCCTGACGTGCACACCGGGTTTTAGGAATGTTTCACAGACGAGGCAGATGTCTACTGCCTCGCTGTATAGAAATTCCCTAAATTCACCCTGCTGCGGTATAAGACTGTTTGCGTTAAAAACGCAAATAGTCAGGCCATGGGTATGGTCGTTATCCATGACTGGGGGGCTTGGCGATGGCCTGGAGGGCCGTCGCAGCTGCGGAGACTAGACTGGGTAGTTGTGTCATGATTCTGTTTAATGTTTGCAGTAGCGTCTGCAGGTCATCACTGATAGCGCTCGCGGCCGCGGGGGCGGGTGGCGCTGGGGCTGTACTAGGCTGGCACTGTTTTGCGACGGGTGTCTGCGCAGCAGGGGCAGCCTGTCCATTTTCGGCGCGGGTCGGGGGGGGCGGTGGGAGTAGCCCAGCAGCACTGGGTTCCGGCTGTGTGTTGGTAGGTGGTTGCAGGTTGCGGGCGGGTAGGCGGCGTTCACCGCGAGGCGGGGCCTGCTGTTCAGCAGCCCGTCTCCCGGCAACGGACGCAAAACTGACTCCTGGCTGCACTTTTTTGGCAGCCTTGCCACGCTTGCGGGATTTGAATGCGTTACAGCCCCTGTAGCTAGCAACATGCGGCTCACTGCAGTTGCAGCATTTGGGCTGTTCGTCGCGCTTTTTTGCGCAGTCACGGCTTTGGTGTGCACCTGCACACTTTACGCAACGCGCGGGCATGGTGCAGTTGTGTGCAACATGGTCTAAGCCTTGGCAAGAGTAACACTGAAGCCTCTTGCCTTTGGCCTTGAGTAGTTCAACTGAGACGTCGATGTCCGCAATTTTGTCGAGTTGGAAGATTTTCCTGTTGTCCTCGTTGTCCACTAGGACGACAAGGAACAACGGCATCTTTTTGTGCGTACGCGGCGATGTCATTAATTCTACCGTGCGCGCGGAAAAACCCGACTCCGCGAGTTCTTGTTTAAGGTGGGTAGGGTCCATCTTGATTGGCAGGTGGCGTATAACCACCTTTAGTAGCTTCAGGGACTCGGTGTTGTGGGTATAGCAATGGAGTCCCTGATCCCTAACGAGATCCATGAGCTTTTTGTGCTCGTCTATGGATGTTGGGAGGATCTTGTAGACGTTATTCGCTTGGACTTTGAATGACTTTACTTCCACCACTTCTTTAATCATGCGGCGGAGGTCCATGAACTCGTCGTCCCACGTCACGACTACTGGAGGGGGGCGTGTGTGTTTACGTGCTGGGGCGGCGGGTTCCGCTTCCATGACAACTTCGGTTGCCTCTGCGAACCGATTTGATGTGGCTGGCGGTGGGGCGAGCACCTTCTCCAGCCTTTTGGGCTTGGCAGTGTGCCGCCGGTTTGGTACGGTAAAACCGTCTTCCTCGGCTGCAGGGGGCGCTGTGGGGGCGTCTGCAGCAGCAGCCTTCTTTTTTGTTTGGCGCCCTTCAGGCGCGGTTACTGCGGTTTGTTCCTCAGAGTCAGAGGTGGCTGGTCGTTTCCGTGATGCCTGTTGCACATCCATCGGCATTTCTGCCGATAGAAGTGTCCCCAGGTTGGCTTCAGGAATTTCTAGTAGAACTGGCGTTGTTGGGTGCCGTGTTGGGTTGGGGTGGTCGCTGTCAGTCAGTCTCTGCGCGGCGAGGACTGGCGCGCTAGCGGCTTCTTCACTGGAATTGTCCGTTGGGGCGATCAGCAGCGCACTGGCTTCTTGAGTAGCCAAGACTGGTGACGCAACACCATTCGGGGCCGCCTCCGCCAGAGCAGCAACATCTTGAGTTGCTACACCCAGCAGGGCTCCCGGCGGAACAATCACCTCTTCTATGGCCGAGCGCGGCAGTTCACTCAGCGGAAAGGAAGACTCTGTTTGCGGCTGTTGTGCCCGGGCGGCGGCTAAGTCGTGGCGCACGAAATGTGCGTACGCCCTTTCCGCGGCCTCTTTTTCTGCGGGTGTTTCTGGCTTTGCTATGCGATTCATAATCACATACAGCTCAACAGCAGAGATGGGGCGGTAGCCTGAGGGGGCGCAGGAAGCGCCGACCGTGGACGCGGTATCGCTGTGGGCGGGTGGTGTGGCGGATGTTGCCGCCGACAGAGTGCGGTCTGTCGTGACAACATCCTCTATGGCGGTTAGGCAGCTATTATTTGGGTCCATGGGGCACCTGTAATTGAGAAAGAAAAGATGTAGATATCTAACTCTAGTGATCGCGGACTGGTCCCACGTGAAGGGGGTCCTGGATCACAGCGTGCCCTAACGTTCCCTAGGCGTGACGCAAATCGATTCCTGAATCGATTTGTGCCACAGCCAGTAGCAAATAACACGACAATTTTGCCGCTAACCAACCCGCGCGCGAGTAGTCAGCAGGAGAGACAAGCTTTTGCTTTTGCCACGCGGACGCCGTTGACCAACGCACCTTAACAAAGGCGCGCAGACAAAGACGCGCGAGAACAATAGCGCGAGCGAGACAATAGCAGCTGCGGTGAGCCAGAGCGTCCTCTCGCTACGGCGGCTCAGCGCGGTCTTCGCTGCTCTGCCGGGACGGGTCTCTGCGCCCAGCGCGCCCGCCGCCCCCCTATATAGACTCTGGCCCGCCCTCCCCCCACCACGCGCAACCGAGGGCATATAAGCGCAGCACGGAGGCGCGCGGGCCCGTTGTCAAGGCAGCACCGGACGCCGCGCCGCACCTAACCTCCACGCACGCCGCTCCGCTACCGCTACCGCTACCGCCATGGCCCGCACAAAGCAAACGGCCCGCAAGTCCACCGGCGGAAAGGCGCCGCGCAAACAGCTCGCCACCAAGGCGGCGAGGAAGAGCGCGCCCGCCACCGGAGGCGTCAAGAAGCCCCACCGCTACAGGCCGGGCACCGTCGCCCTGCGAGAAATCAGGCGCTACCAGAAGAGCACAGAGCTGCTCATCCGCAAGCTGCCATTCCAGCGCCTAGTGCGCGAGATCGCCCAGGACTTCAAGACCGACCTGCGCTTCCAGAGCTCCGCAGTCATGGCCCTGCAGGAGGCCAGCGAGGCCTACCTCGTCGGCCTCTTCGAAGACACCAACCTGTGCGCAATCCACGCCAAGCGCGTCACCATCATGCCCAAGGACATCCAGCTCGCGCGCCGCATCCGCGGCGAGCGCGCCTAAACCGCGCCGCGGCACCGCACCGCACAAACAAAAACGGCCCTTTTCAGGGCCACTAACATCTCTCCGTCGCGAGCAAACTTTGTCGGTCGCCTGCCTCTCGCCCCGCAACCCAAAAACAAAAACCACCACTTCCCGTCCGTCCGCCACACCCGCTCACTCTGCCTGCCTGCTAGCAGCGCGCAACAATCACACATCATCCCTCCCCGGCGCTCAAAGCGCACAATACCCAACGGCCGACGTCACACCGCACGGGTGGCTGGCCGGCCGCCGCTTTCGTTTCGAAAACAAAACAACCCGCACTCCACTCCGACGGCCAACGGCCAGGCAGGCGCGCTCGCTCGCTCTACACGCCACCGAAATCCCCGCCGACTCCTTCCGCATCTCAACGTGCCCCCCGTTGCAAAACATAACACACACACACACACACACACACACACACACAAAGGAACAAAACAAAACAAAGACCAGACACGACTCGACAAGACAGACATCCGAGAAGAACGAACGCAGGCAAGCCAACCAACGTATTCAAACAAAACAACGTGACAGAAAACCAACCGTCGGCCGCCGCCACAAACATGGCGACAATCAACCACGACAACAACAACAACAACAACACCGCTTACCGCTACCGCCGCCCACACCCGCCACCGACCCCCGCAATCCAACCACCACGGCACGCAAACACCATCCCCACGGGCATACAGAAACGCCAGACAGACACCCACACCAAACGCAACACGACAATCAAAACCTTCCCCGACGTGCTTTGATGGCCCTGAGAAGGGCCGTTTTGGGCCGCGCGTCTCTTGCGCGCCACTAGACGACGACGGGGGGTGGGGACGACGGAGTCAAGCGCCAAACCCTTCCTTTCCCATCTCTTTCTCCTCTACTCTACTTCTTCTTCTTGGGCGAAGCCTTCGCCTTAGACGGCGTCGTCGCCTTCTTCGGGCGCGGCGCCTTCGGCTTCTTCGTCGGAACCTTGGCGGCCTTCTTCGCCTTCGACGGCGACTTGGCCTTGGCCGGCTTGGCCGCAGCCGCCTTCTTCGCACCCGCGGGAGCGGCCGACGCCGCAGACGCCTTCTTGGCGGCGCCCGCCTTCCGACCGGTCGCCGCCTTCACGCCACCAGCCTTCTTTGCGCCGGCCGCACGGGCGCCCTTCTTCTCCTTGCTGGCCGGAGCGGCGCGCTTCTTCTTGGCACCGCCGGCACGAGCCTTGCCGCCCTCGGCCGCCCCCCCGCCGCCGGCGCCGGCAAGCTTGAACGAGCCGGACGCGCCCTTCCCCTTCGTCTGCACCAGCTCGCCCGCCACGACGGCCGACTTGAGGTACTTCTTGATAAACGGCGCCAGCTTCTCCGCGTCCAGCTTGTAGTGCGCGGCTATGTACTTCTTGATCGCCTGCAGCGACGACCCGCCGCGCTCCTTCAGACTCTTGATGGCGGCCGTCACCATCTCAGAGGTGCGCGGGTGCGCAGGCTTGGCGCGCGGCTTCTTCGCAGACGACGCAGACTTGGCCTTCTTCGTAGTGCCGGTGGCGGCGGGTGCCGCAGCAGTCTCGTTCGTAGCCGCCTGATCTGCCATTTCGACGACGCGCGTAACACACAGCGAGAGCGAGCGGGACGGCAGGCACGCAAGCACAGCACAGCAGCAGAGCAGAGAATCACAAGGCCCAGCCAGTGTCGCGGGCGGGCGCGGACGGCCGAGAGAGCGGCCGCCACTCTGCGCGCCGCCGCGCCGCGCCTCCCGCGCTTGCTACCGCCCAACGTCCGACAGCCTGTGCGGAGCAGCCCCAAACCTGCGCCACAACCGCCCGCGCCTTTCAAACCACCGAGGATGGGGCTACACACAGCCACACCACAGTCGCCAACCAGTCGCCACGGCAGCGCCGCAAACCACGGCCAAACTGCAGCTACCGCGCGCTACAGCCTGGGTCGGCCCGCCGAGAATCGCCGCCCCCGCCCAAATGCCGCCCCCACAGCCCCAGCCGACGACCCGCCACAATGGCCAAACCTTCGGCAAAACTCCCACACCGTCGCCGCGGCAGCCCGGCCAGCGCGGCCGGCGCCACAGCCACACAAGCCGAGGCGTGCGGCGATGACGGCCGTGCAAACGCGCCTCCGCCGCCCCATCGCCTTCCGTCGCCCTCCCGCCGTTTCCCGATCGGCCCGCAGCCGTCGGGCCACATCGCGCGCCGTCCTCCTCCTCTCGCCCG